>NC_068391.1:14289276-14474276 GCF_023724105.1 Carassius gibelio
AACAAAAAAAGACCTCAGAGCCTGACAGAAGGAGTTTGCACTTTATGGCCTTATTTAATTTGGCCTATATTACTCTTGCATTTAAAGTAAAATGTTGATGTACGGTTGGATTTTTGTGCTCGAGACTTTTTAAGCTTTAAAATGTTTCCTTCTCACAGTCTTTATTTAAGCATCATGGTTAGTGAACCAAAAAGTGATATTCTATAGTGTATAGTGTAGAAATGTAAAAAAAAAAAAAAAAAACTTTAACATAACATAAAATAACATCTTTATACACACAGTCACCAACTATTTTATTGGGTACAACTGTTCACCTACTTGTTAACACAAATATCGAATCAGCCAATCACAAGGCAGCAACGTAATGCATTTAGGCAATATGCCGAAGTTCAAACCGAGCTTCAGAATGGCAAAGAAATGTGATTTAAGTGACTTTGAACATGGCATGGCCGTTGGTGCCAGACAGACTGGACTGAGTATTTCAGAAACTGCTGATCAACTGGGATTTCCATTCACACACATCTCTAGAGATTACAGGGGATGGTCTGAAAAAGAGAATATCTCCAGTGAGTGGCAGTTCTGTGGGTGAAAATGTCTTGTTGATGCCAGAATTCAGAGGAGAATGGGCAGACTGGACCAAGCTGATAGGGAACAATAACTCAAATAATCACACGTTTCAACCGAGTTGCAGATGAGTATCTCTGAATGCCTGATTCAGAAACTACCTGATATTTTTAATAGACTTGTTGACCTAGACAGAGTCTTGAGGGTCTTGCAAACTATTCTTTACCTCCTGCTGACACAACACTCATAAATCAAACAGCGAAACGTCTAATTTATTTATCTTTTATTTTATTTTTTAACTTGAGGAATCCAATCTATCACATTAGACGATCACCATTTTCAGAAAGGCAAAAAAACACCTTGACAACTTCTCCTTACATTGACTTCAGTGGTTAGATTATGTGGTCTTAACAAAGTGGTTTCTGTTTACTTTTTGTGAATTTTTCTCAGCTTGCTTCTAGCGTTGCCTAAAACACAAAAACTAAGGACTGCCTGCCAAGATTTCTACAAAGATGCCAGTGAAAACTCAGAAAGGAGAGAAGTCGCTTTGGCAATAGCTGCTGATGTCCTTTCAATCAAAAATTTCAACACACAGGAAAATAACTAAATATACATGAGATTTCATGTTTTTACATTTCAAGCGAGGTAAACCTTTGTTATTGTGCCCAGCATCATACAACACCTGCTTAAGATAGGAAAAGCAGGTTTGGAAGCATTAAAAATTATGCAGTGGCATGTTGTTGTGTCCCCTTTAGGCACTGCTCTTGGTTCTTCTAATTGCAGCCGAAACAGTGAGTAACAACAGCAATGGTGAGAAGTACTCGAAGGTAGATTTCAGAAGCAAAATGACTTAAACAAGGAGCTGTGTAAATACCCATCAGGAAAAATACTGTACTCATTCAAGTTGAATGCAAGAGTTTGAAATCAAACTCGAGATGAGTGTAAAACAGCAAATATGCATCTAATCATACTTAAGAATGAGATAACAGCCTAAACAACCATAGTGAGTGTAATGATGGAAGAAAGATCTGTTAAACTGAAAAATCAGAAGTGTGGCTCTTAATGGCTGTTAGAAGTGATAGAAAATTATCATTCATTCCATGCCGTTTCAAATTTGCATTACATTTATGCATTTAGCAGACACTTTTATCCAAAGTGACTTGCAGTGCATTCAGGCTACACATTTTTTTTTTTTTTTTTTTTTTTACCAGTATGTGTGTTCCCTGGGAATTGAACCCACAACCTTTTGTGCTGCTAACACACAGCCACAGGAACACTCCTTCTGCTGTGCAATATATCATGAAGAATATTGAGAACCAAATCCTCTTGACTACCATTGACTTACATTGCATGGACAAAAAAAGCTAAAAGCTTTGTGTTTTATAGTAAACAAATCCATCAAGACATTTTTAATTGCAAACGTAGTCCTCCATCCATAACACTGCTTCATCCAGTGAAAAAGGGGTCCTTTTTTGAATTAGGAAAGAAATATGTACAGATCAAGCACCGATTACAAGCAAAAGCAGTTCAAAACGATTCTAAACAAATATGTCAGACAGTAGATTTTGATGTGAGAGCACAACAGGGGATGGACTTTTTCACTGAAGGAAGCGTTATTATGGATTAGTTCTTACAGGAAAGCATACTGAAAAGTGTGGATGAGAGGAAGTACCTTTGAGGTCCAGGTTGCGGGCTCCATTGGAGTGCTGTGTGACCGTGCGGGAGTCGATCTTGAGCGTGTGCACATTGCTGTCATCGCGGGAGACTATCACGTTGTGCCACTGGTTGTCATTGAGCGGCTTGTCGGAGTTGCCCTTCATGAGCGACGGCCCATTGCCCAAGTCAAAAACATAATGGATGTACCTGCAATACATCAGTTCCACTGTCAATCACACAGCCCAGAGGAATCAGCCAACCCTCTTTAGGATGACAATACTGCCTTTTTGCTTCCAAATCAATATCTGTAACAAGGCTTGAAATACTGGCACAGACAGACTTCCATCCTGTCAGACGCTCCGTGTGCAGCCACAGTAAACAGCTTACGGTCTTCAGGAAAATGTCTGTTAAACTGCAGTGCACTGTAGCTCCATGTATTATATAGGTATTTTTTGTTGCTTTGATTTTATAAATTATTTTGATAAATGTGCTTTGGTTGATAATGAAGGAGTGGATGCCGAGTTGCCATATCCTTCATACCAGAGATGGGACCAAGTCCCCATGTCTGCTTCATACTGATATTATATTATATTATTACATGATTTCTTGTTTGACTATTAATCAAGTTATAGCAAGAGTGAAATGTGTAACCTTATGTGTGCTGTATTTCTTTTCCTCAAGATGAATGTCCACATATTATGTGTGTGTATCCAACCGTAATGATAAGACACTTGCCAGTGCTAGAAAGCCTTGAATTTTAGATAAGTTCTCTGTGTATGTGTGTTAGTATCTGTCTGTACAGGGAGAAGCTCAGACAGTCCCAGGACAAACAATCAACTGCCAGTGTCCAGCGTATCAGATCTACGTCTTTGGAGAGTTTTATCTAGGTTTTGGAACCAATCAGAATTTTGTTGACTCATGTATTGACGCAATTAGTATCCTCTGTCAGGGTATAACTGTGCTTGATTTTGTATTGTACTGGGGGCGGCCTGCGAACTCCTTTGAGAGTGTTGAAGCTGACTTCTGCTGATGAAATTGCAAACTATTTTCTTCAAGTAAAATTATTATTATTAATTGAACTCATCTCTGAGTCCTGGTCTTCATTGCGACATATCTGGTCCTTGGGTTTTAACTGTAAATTCCCCTACAGTTAATGGTGGAGGATCGGCGGGCAATAGTTCTTTGGTGACATCCCTGATCAATCATCAAACCAAGGTAGGAAAGATTTTAGATTTAATATTATTGGTTAGGGACTGTCTGTAAGTGGAGGGGGTCGAGAGAAGGAGGAACGATAGACTCACTCAGACGTGAGGGGGTAGACACCAGCTCCAGGGTGGAGTAAGGTAAATTGGTGTCACAATATACCTGTAAATAAGTAACCTTGTGAGTATAAGGGGTACAAGTACACATCGGTAGGTCTTGATATAAGATATTTAGAGATGTGTACAGTTACAGAGGGAACAGGTGCACACCTATAGGTCTTAGAGAGAGACGTAAAAATTTTCTAGGTGTGCACAGTCCAGGGGGGGACAAAAACGCATTCTTAACAGGCATGTGAACCCGTAAAGGGCAGTGCTGGGTCAAGCACCGAGGGACAAGGGACACATAGAGCCGTAAATAGGCAGTGCTGGGTCAAGCACAGAAAGCCGAAAAGCACGAGAGGCCATAAAGGGCAGTGCATTTACGGCCAGGGAAGCCAAAGTAGGGGTATGGGAAATCCCGAGAAGAATGTAAGACGCTAGACGGGGGTTCTAGTCGTATCTCGCTCTTCCAACTCTCGATCACCCACCATTACAGACGGGGGCGCCCCGAGCTTAGAAATAGGCCAGGTCAGTGGTTAGGGAAAAGAGTATCCAAAATTAGTGTTTAAAAATAAATAGTGATAATTCATATGTGCACCTATAAAAAATATAGGGATATATGCAAAGGGAAAGTATTGATTGATCTGGGATGCCTCAGGAACAACCCCAAAAGAGCTAAAATGTAGTTTTCATGACCCTGATTGGATTGGACCAGTATATGGAAATTCTGGAATATACTTTGTAATTTCATCACGCAGAAGTCAAGTGCTGTTGGTAAGATCGCCGCCTCAATATGTTTTTGGTTTATGATAGAAATATGACTGACAAATTAGGTAACCTGGTAAGCCCTGATAGAAATAATGAAACAGAAGAGAGCAAATGCTGTAAACAGTTTGGCTCTGAAGCTCTGACTTTAAAAATATTCTCTGAATTCATTGAAAGAATGGTCAGTCTGAGCTTTGATTCTGATTGGAAAGTTAAAACTAAAAAATTTATTGGCTTTAAACAAAGACAGAACCAGAGAAATAAACATTTATAAATGTATGTGCCGATTTGTTAAAAATAATCCCCGAAGTAACTGAGTGCTATATAATTGTTGAAAGTCCTGACAAGGAATACTGAACAGAATTCTGGGTTAGTGAAAAAAAACAACTGAAGGCACACAAATTGGCAGTGGCATTTTGGAAAAACTTAGAAGCTTATGTTTTGCTTTAAAAAAGATAAAATTACTTTGACTACAATGAAGCCGTTGTTTTATCTCATGCTGGCCCCCACCATGACTCTGGCTTAAGCTTTAAAAGTACCAGAGACATGTTCTGAGTAAAAAAAAAAAAAAATGTAATTCCTATATTTACTAATGTTTGGCCAAAAGAGTAATTTTATTGTTGGATTGCAAAATTGTAGTCACGCAGCATCATAAAAAAAAGAAAAAAGAAGAGAAAAGAAAATTATTTTTTGTTTATGAGATGATAAAGTTGTAAACAAGTAACATAAACGGGGGTTTCAAAGTAACTTTGAAGACAGCATGCTAGCAAGACCCAAAGTAATATACCTGGGTCAGATAACCTCTGACAGATTTAAAACCAATGTTGAAATTCAGAAGCCATGGCCAGAATTAAGTGAATGGATAAATACAAGTTGATGTAAAAGTAATGACAATGACTGCAAAGAACTTTGAGAAACATTTGAGTTGCGAAAATAAAGTAAAAATACAAATATAAAGATGTTTATTTTTAAAATGCATATAATTTCTGACAAGTTTTAAACTGGGCTAGAGTAAAATGATAGTACGATGAAATTGTTAAAAATGAATGAAAATGCATTGTTACGAGTCCTGAATCCCTCAGAGTTCTCTCTCTCTCATTCAAAGTAAGCTAAAATGCCATTATCTGAGCCTGTGTTTAAGTGATAAGATATTTATAGTACAGCACAGTGTTTCAGTCAAATCATAGGCACTGAGATGCTAAAGGACATGATAAAAAGATTTCAGATTTAATGCATTAAGAGGGCAATTTGTAGTTAAATGTTCAACTGCCCAATGCATGTAAGAAATAAGAGATTATTAAAATAATGAATAACAATTTAGGAGCAATTGTTGAAGATACATGAGGTCTTTAAAATCATAATACAGACCCTGAGCTATAGATGTAAATAATTTTGAATAGTTAAACAGTTGTATTGCTATTTGTTCTATGACCAGTAACTTATCTGTCTTATTTTTAGTCTTCACCATCATACAGGGCCTGATGGCTCCAGCTACAGAAGCAACAGAAAATTACAATGAATGGACGGGTGTGAAAAATAAATTCACTGAGTAATCTCAGCATGATAGTTTGGAGGTATCCAATTGAGTTTAGCGATTAAATATTAGTTTGATTAACCTTTTTCAATGTTTTAACACTAGTAGGTGCTGTCAATGGCTCTCATGGTTCTTGAGTGCACCTTTCCTAAGCTGCAGGAAATACTGGATTCTGGAAGAAGACTGTCGAGGATGTTGCAACGGGAAAAAGTGGTTACCAGTGTGCATGAGGTGATTTCTCAATGACGGGTAAGATCCTCTTCTGGCCAATAGGGGACAACCTAAGGCAGGGGGTCACCGCCACTGGGCACCTGCCCTGAAGGGAGGTGTTATATGTGAGATGGTAGTGGAGTTGAGCAGATGCTTGATAGGCCTAGAGCATCATTAAGAGGGGAACTGTATGAAGTACAGCAATCTGCCTCAAAATGTGAGCTCCTCCAGACCTGATCACCAGCAACCGCATTCCTTGACTGATTGTTGTGACAAGCGTCCACAACTTGATGCAACTATGCCAGTGGATCAAACCCTGAGGAAAAGAGGCTTATTTATAAAGAGTTAATGGCAATGGGCTTTCAAGAACCATCTGAGACCATGTGATGACAGTCATTATTTTGAGACAAAATTTCTTATGAGGCTAAAATTATATTGAACTAATATGTCAATATCATAGTCTTTACTCATGCAGGTCATTAGGCATGGCATAAGATGATTACAAGATATGGTGGTGGCTAAAAATGAAGACTGCTTCTGCTTAATCAAGAGATGGTTTAGATAACAAAGGTTAAGGGAATTAAGCATGTAAGGTAAAAATAATTTTAAAGAAATTTTCCTAGCATTATGTATTTTAAACAGTTTAAACTGAGATTTGAGATATAGAAACTTTGACATTTTTAACCTATTTGAATGATTTAGGGTTATACGTTGTAATGAATTTGATATTCATCTAAGTTAAAGTTTGGCAAATCAGGTTAGATTATAGTCTAAGTTAAAGTTTGGCAAAAATTGTCAAAATAAATAAATAAATAAATAATATTTTGCACAGTAAGAGAGAGAGAGAGAGAGTGCTTGAGTGGAGGCATGGATGGTGCTCTTCTTCTCTTATCGGCCTGCTAAGTCAGAGTAACCAAAAGAGAGCAATGATTTGAAGACCAAAACAACCAAGCTGATTTTACTCTAAATAAAAATCATTAATGAACAGGCAAACTTTGAGATTAGATAAGAGACTAGGTACAAACTAGGTAAAATGCACAGACAATGTTTAAGTTTAAATCCTTCTGATTTAATTCCAAAAGCAAACCTTAAATATGAGCTGTTAAAATATTAATGTGTTAAGTATGTGCATGCACAAGGATGGCTACTATAAATTTTTGGGGGACAATTCTGTTCCTGTTTTGTTTCAATTGAGTCACTAACCTCTGGAATGAGTGTTTTATCATTACAGATGTGTTGAGTGAAATTACTTTACAGAAGTCGATAATTCTGAGTGAAACTAATGAAAAGACAATGCCAAACATGGGACGAGCTTTAAGAGGATTGGCTATAACGCTGATTTAAATCACTCTCTGGATTAATATGTTTAAGAGTGTTTATATGATTGGATTTGTGAAATTTAAGTTTGCCGTCCAAAATGGGTTTAAAATCCATGCCTAAATTTAAATGAGGGTCTAAATTTTAACAAGTTAACACTTTGTTGTTTGAATGGTAAAGGTAAATATTTTAGACTTGACGGCAGAAAAACAGTGACAGATTGGCTACGTCACTAACCAAATTATCCAGAGAGCACCCTCACATAAAGAAGCCTGGTGGGAAAACAAAGGAGTGAATCCTGCTTGTGTAATATAGTGCAAAAGCTTTATGTAGTGGTTTATGTAGAACAGAGATAAGTTGAACAAAAACGTTTGGATAGCCCCTTAATGGAGCAAATCCATAACAAGAGGTTTGAATTAATTGAAATAGCACAGCAAAAAAAAAATAATAATAATAAATTTTGTTTGAACAAAACAATTGTAATAGGCTCTATGGAGCTGCTTATGAACACCTGTCAGGTCAAATCAAATTAATAGTGTGAACACTGACAGGGCTTTTTGATAATGTATACTGTTTCAATACAGATTTACAGAAACTGAGGATGTCTCTTTAATAAATATTTGGGCGTTTAGAACTAAGTAATAGTATTGTTCATTTAGTAATAGTATTGGGAAATCTGTGTGCTCTTTTTCAGTTTATAATAATTTTGAGTAAATAAATATCACTGCCAAATGACAAACATGAACGAGGGTTGTTAAGACATTGATCACGTAGCTGATGTGTAAGCATTTCTAACTGACAAAACAGTGAGAACTAAATTGACTTAATACGAGGTATTGAGGATTTGCTTCTGAATGTGTCATTAATATAGTCTGAGTACAGTAATATGGTATGATAATTGACAAGACATTTAAAAAAAAAAAAAAGGGTAATAATAAGGCAATGAGTATGGTTAACAGTAATGTCATGGTATAAAATAAATACATGCATGACAATAAGTGGACAGGTTAGTTGTATTTTTGAAGTTAGACACTTCAATACTTAAAATGTAATTTTGATCAAATGTTGTTAACTATGACAAGTTTAGTTTAATGGTTCATGTATGTTTAAACAGCATGTGATCTATGATGACTGCAAATGGATTTGTGGTGAAAGTAAAGCTTAATAAAAGGGCTATTAAGTAATAAACTAGGAACTGCTCTAGGTTTTCGAGGAAATAATGATTATGATTATTTTTATTTTTAAAGATGGCTCAATATTGATCTTACTTATTTTTGGTTTGTTTATTTTTGTGTTTTTAACACCAAGTTTGGAATGAAAGGGTAAAATGGATATTCAATCTCTATAATTGTACCATTGATCGGGAAAATGATAGATTTTCATAAAATAAGGGTATCTTTACTGGGATTTAGGTTATAAGCAATGTCTGTATTTGGTATCTGTGAGGTGACTGAGGGTCTGACATATGTCAGGAATGCAATAACAGTGGTTATTCATTTAGCCCGGCTTCCAGAGAATAATATATATACGTTTATTGTAATGAGTTTATTTTACTATATGACCAAATTAACTAAAATTCATCATAGTTGTATAAGACATGTTAAAAGAAAACAAATAAGACAAATATCCTTCTTAAGGGTTAAAACTTTTTTTGAATTGGTTATAGTGTATGCGTTTTTCTTTAATGATTTGTTAAATCTGGTTAATGAATAATCAAATTTAGTCTTAAGGCTGTTGGATAAATGTTTGGTTTTAGAGGGTAAGTGTGAAGTAGCTGTAGTAGGAAGAGAGGTATTTACAAAGATATGTTGATGAAAGTGAGGACACTTTTCCAGGTAGAGGGACACACAGAATGATTCACTGGAAAAGACATTATGTGAAGAAAGACTAGTGCAAGTGCCGATATTGTGGGATTAAGTAAGTAGATTAATGTATATGGGAAATAAGAATGTATATGGGAAGTATTTTGTACAAAATAATGTGTTTATTACTAGAAATGTCAGCCAGTACCAGAGATTTTAAGTATGCACATGTTTAAGTTGACCAACAGTCTGCATTCTTAGCATGCATCACAACGACACCTGACCGCATTTATTAGACCAGATGTGGGGTATTAGACCCCACATTGATCTAAAACGGGGGACTGAAGGAGTGGATGCCGAGTTGCCATATCCTTCATACCAGAGATGGGACCAAGTCCCCATGTCTGCTTCATACTGATATTATATTATATTATTACATGATTTCTTGTTTGACTATTAATCAAGTTATAGCAAGAGTGAAATGTGTAACCTTATGTGTGCTGTATTTCTTTTCCTCAAGATGAATGTCCACATATTATGTGTGTGTATCCAACCGTAATGATAAGACACTTGCCAGTGCTAGAAAGCCTTGAATTTTAGATAAGTTCTCTGTGTATGTGTGTTAGTATCTGTCTGTACAGGGAGAAGCTCAGACAGTCCCAGGACAAACAATCAACTGCCAGTGTCCAGCGTATCAGATCTACGTCTTTGGAGAGTTTTATCTAGGTTTTGGAACCAATCAGAATTTTGTTGACTCATGTATTGACGCAATTAGTATCCTCTGTCAGGGTATAACTGTGCTTGATTTTGTATTGTACTGGGGGCGGCCTGCGAACTCCTTTGAGAGTGTTGAAGCTGACTTCTGCTGATGAAATTGCAAACTATTTTCTTCAAGTAAAATTATTATTATTAATTGAACTCATCTCTGAGTCCTGGTCTTCATTGCGACATATCTGGTCCTTGGGTTTTAACTGTAAATTCCCCTACAATAACTAATATGCCAATATTAGTCATGCACAAGATATCACTATCATGTCAGTTATCAGCTAGTATTTGATATATATATTTTTTTACTTATCTGTAGAAAAAAAAAATACATATACAAACATCTATACATATTTCACCATAGTGCATTTGTAAACTAATACATTTTGACATTTGCATCACATAACCAGTTCCATATGTTTAGATTTTTTAACATAGTAAAATTGCTTGGTAGATCACCTGGTACGACTGTGGTGCGCAGTGCTCGGTATCGTGTCACATGAAACGTAAGTCATTAAAAAACTCAAAAGAATTGAAGCAAGCTAAAATAGCATGGCTGCTTTGTCAATGTATTTGTATCTCACTTTTGCTTCTGTTAACATTATGTTTGGTTTACACTAGGGTTTTGTATATGTGGTATGGTATTTTTAAAACACAGTAGAGGAAATTGCCATGTTGCATAAATTTGCCAGATTCAAATTCATCTGTTTAAAACGTTAAAAGTTCTTTGGACATTTCACTTTGAAAGTGTCGTGAAACGTACAAGTAGTATAGCAATACCATTTTGCAGAAATGTCACCATAGGCAAGTTTTTTTTCCAATGAGCCTAGGTTGGATAATTTCCAAATCTTTCAAGAAAGACTTACCGTCAGCTTCGGGTTGTTTAGCAGTGAAATATGCCTTATGGGAAATCATCTTTCCTGATAGAACGGCCAATTTCAGCAATAGAGATCAAAAGTAACTACAGCAGTAGTTCAATCCCTCATAAGACATTGAATACACGTCTTATACCTTTTTTTTTCCGCTTTTCAAATACTTTTTTGCTGCCAGGTGAATGTTATAATTCTGTGATTCATCTCCGAGATGTTTGTGTGGCTTATATTGTAACTCTTTAGTGAAAAATGGTCTGAAATGCTTAAATGTGAAAAATACTGCCGGAACTAAGACACTCTTGCGCTGTATTCAAACAACAACAACTAAAAATGCAGTGTTCGATACGGACCAGGCCATGGAGATATACAGTGCACTGCTCATATTTATTCAAACTACTGTATAAACATTAGAATTTGCTCTCAGTTTATACATCAAGATACTGCAGAGAAAGAAAGAGAAAGTGTGCTCATTAGTGCGCTCTCATTTCATATGCTTGTGCAGACTCCGGTGAGAGGCGAGGACACCTGCTGTCTAATTGCTTACTGAATGACTGACTTTCTGGACCACTGCGGTTGAGGAAGTTAAACATCTGAGGCACCTTCCCCCTTTTCACTATTCGCTTTTGCCCAATGGAATAGAATTCAAACAGCAAATCAGGTTGTCGTACCTGCTACATGACTGTCATGAGCAGTGTGATTGAGCTTAAAAAATCTTTTACTAGCTGGTGGGAAAAAATATCTGATGCAAGACTGCGGATCTCCCACGTGGCGGCTTTGGCATGTGAGTTGGGAACAGAGTGGGCTGCCAATAAATAGAATACCGTTAATCAAATAACACTTACATTACATGTGATTAAAAGCTGCTCTTTTTTCATCAAGGTCACCATTGCTTACTTTATCAGTTTTTTTTAGAAATGGATTTGCACTTTTCTTTGAGCCGATTACAGTATCTGAGGCTTAGAATAGCAATCCACGCAATCGTTGCTCTTGATTGACGTGCAGACACAGTCGCCTCAGAGTCATTGAGCATAAGCCTGAACGCCAATGAATAACTCCCGATGTGCTCCTTCCTACCAGATACCGATCAGCATTTACGCATAACCAAAAGCAACTCATGCAGAATTTGTTTAAATTTAAATATGGCCCCTATCCTGTGATGATTCATCAAGCGATTCTCCTCCTCCTTGTACCTTTAACTAAATGCCAAGGAGACAAATGTGTGAATCTCATAATGCGACTTGACTCACCCGCCCACGGTTATGATTCACATCCAAGTAATGTCTCTTAAACTAATCGCAAACTTAAACGCGCAGTTTAGCGTGGCGGCTTAACTTCATCTGGATGTCTCTCATATTCTTAAGTGTGTAACTAGCTGCTTACATGTGATCCCTCGAATATCTGCTGTATCTTCTGGGAGTTTCTCCAATTATATCTGCAACTCTCTCTCTCTCCTACAGAAACAACTGTGTGTTAGTTTTGTTGGAAAAGGCCTTTGAGCTCTAACTCTCGAGGGACTGATGTTTGCATGCTGAAGGATGAGATCATCAACAATCTGTGAAATGCATGAACTTTGAGCTGTCGGTGGGAATGTCTCAATATCTGGATTTACAATTTCACATGGGTGGGAGAGCGTATGTAAAGACTAGTTTTAAGTTAGTTTTTTTAGTTTTAAGGGCTTTTTCTTCCTCTCAATGGTTCCTACAGAACCTCACCCATCCATCAAACTGATCTAAAAATTACAATGCGAAATTGGTAGCATACTGCAATGTTTTAAAGATTGAATTATAAGAGTTATTAAACTTTTATAATTCTTAATAGAATAAAATAAATAAATAAATAATGCATATAAACATCACGTTTCAGTGAGTCAGATTCATTGAGTTGATTCAGTGAAGGATTCATCAAAGCATTCAAGCTCTGTTCCAAAACCTCTGGAGTTGTCTCAGTGTATACTGTCTACATAGACAGCTGACTTCTAAGAAAACATGCTAACTGAAAAGAAAACTTTTAAGTGACTGATTTAGAACACCCCGTGCTTCAAACTAAACTTAATCTCAATAGAGCTCGACTAACAACACAATACACAAAACTAAGCAGCACACACAAATACTGATTTAAATATCTTTGCTAACCTTTGGCCAAAACATGAAGTCTTAGTAGGCAACATAATTAAGATGCCTACCTTTATAGGCACCTTAAAAGGTAGGTCGCTAGACTTTGCAACAAAGTCTATTCGTATTTTGTGAAATTCATTAAACTAACCAAATTTACTACACTACACTAGTTGTGACGTATGTTGCTGAGTGCAGCTGACAAAGATTACACAATATGAGAAAGTATTGTCTTTGCATTATTTCACAATACACTGTCTTTTTCATCACATTCAGATTAGAAGCCAAGCGGACAATTTAGAGAATAATATAATTTCCTTTGCAGTAGCGCCATAGAATAGTTCAGGAAACTTTGCTTTCTGCTCAGGTGTCTTTCTCTCTGGCCTTAGGCTTTCTATCACATATAGCTAAGGCTTAGCGTTATATTGCACCCTAATTTCATCTCTCTCTCTTTTCTCAATCAGGTAGTTCTCGACGTTATTATCATTTCATAATACCTTGCCTATTTCTGAAATTTTCTAGTTCCTGATTCGTGCAGCCATGTTAAGAAATCTTCTATTCTCATCTCTTTATAGTTCCCATCTCAACTTCAAACTTTAATTAAACTGCTTTTATTAATAGGATTTTAATGCTAAATGCAGTGGGGGAGGGGGGTTAGCAATACGAGTATGGCCAATAGTGACGCACTCCAAAAAGTCCTTTAATAATGGAAAAAAATTCATTCAATAAGCTTTTACTCTGATTGGTTTGAAGTGTTCAGCTATTTAAAGACATGAAATCAGCTGATGACAGTTTTCTTTTTCTAAGCACATTTCTTATCGGACATTTGAGCATAACATTTCTTTTTTATTAAAGAAAGATGGGCTTTTTCACTCAAGAGCATTTGACTGGACAAAAATCTGTGTATTGCAAGATGACTATTTGAATATGAATATTTAGGGTATTTTATAAAAGAAGAGAAATACTGTAAATCAACTGTACTGTAAAGTGTTATAATTGTTAAACAAACTATTAAATACGATTTTTTTTTTAAACTGAAAGCTAAAATAAAACAAAAATAATATTACCAAACTAAAACAGAAAATGAAAAATAGTTAACAAAATATTAAAACATACTGAAATAAAAATGAAATCTAAAAAAAAAAAAAATGATTATGGGCCCTATTTTAACGATCTGAAACGCAAGTGTCAAAGCGCGAAGCGCAAGTAACTTTGTGGGCGGGTCTCGGCGCTGTTGCTATTTTCCCGGCAGGATAAATGGCTCTTGCGCCCGGCGCAAATCTAAAATGGGTTGGTCTGAAGTAGCTTCATTATTCATAGGTGTGGTTTGGGCGTAACGTGAAATAAACCAATCAGAGCATCATCCAACATTCCCTTTAAAAGCAGGTGCTCAAGTTCCATTATGGATTGCTATTATTATGGCGTGATTTACCAGGCGCACGCCAGGAGCGGTTCACAGCCGAGGAGACTGATGTTCTTGTAAGAGCAGTGAAAGACAGAGAAGTTGTGTTGAATGGGGATGGGAGAAACCCACCCAAAATTGCGTTGGTTAAACAAGCGTGGGAGGAAATAGCCACAATTGTTTCATCGATTTTTTTCCTGGTTCTTGACGGACAAACATATTTGTCAGATGTCCTTACATAGCCTATATGTCTTGCCACTATTGGGCAAACAGGTCTGATCCTTAATTACTACAATTAGCCTGAATAATTTGTAAGCTAGATTTATGCCTATTTTTTCACATCTTCGTGGCACACCACAATGATTTCCGTCATCTCATGTGTTAATATTTTTTTTTAGTGTAACAGTTTATGATTTGCAAAAATAACTGTTGCATCTGTGTAGATTACATGAGCAAAGTGTATGCGCGTTGTGCACGCTATACATTATGGTCAAGCATGCGCCCTTAAAATAGCATAATGAACAACGCGCAACGCGCCACTGACTTTAGACTAGGTTTTTTCTGGTCAGTGGCGCAATTGTTTAATGGAACAGCAGAATAGCACCAGGGATTGTTTGCGCCGGAACACGCCTCCTTTTTTGCGCTGAACCGGCCAGGGAGCGCAAGTTCATTCACTAGTTTAGCGACGTGCTTCTGTGGAGGGAAAAGCGCGCTTTGGGCCCTCCACAAAGTCAATTGCGCTGGGTGCAAGATAGGGCCCTATGTGTCTTCTTCCTGTTTTTAAATGTGTATATCTGCTGAAAGGGATTTTTTGTAAATGAACAAAGCAGCAACATTCGCATTTTCATTTCATGGGGCTGTAAGGCTACTCATTCAAACTTTAATGCTGGAATGTAATATTTATTTCTTCACTCACTCACCCCTTCACAAGTTCGATCACGATAAAGTCACTGCCGTCTCCAGAGTTAAACAGCATCAGACCATCAGGGCTGGTGGTCTTGAATTGGAAGAAGAGGTGCATGGAGGCGTAAGCCTGCAGGGTGGACAGCGCTACATAGCTGGCTCGATTTCGGAAGCTGACGGGATCTGCCACGATGCGGTGCATGCCGAAACGGGCATTGAGCTCACAGTAGGAGATGTCACCATTCTTGCACTGGTCTAGGTATGGCATGCCGTTGAAAGAGAGGCCCTGCAGGTGGCCCATGAAGTTGGAAGGCATGACTGAGATGAAGCGTCGCTCCGTCATGATGCCCGTCTCTATGTGGTGGAACTCCAGCTGCGTGTGTGCACCACTCATCTGGCCTGTGGCAGAACCAAACACGCTCGATTAGTCAGGTCTGGGAAGTGATGATATGAGGGAATGGCATGCTGCCTGAACCCATCCCAAGGCAAGCACAGCTTTTGATGTTCAAATAAGAGTCGGATGTATGGTAATGCTGAACTTGCAGTGTGTAAGATGAATCTAAACCTGTAAAACTGTACTACATATAATATTTCAGTTGTCAACACTACGATAAATGAATAACTAGGCATGATGTGGCAAGTTTTAAGTGCCAAGCAAGTCTATGTACACTGAACATAAAAATCCATATGAAAACATTCTGTGATAAAATTTAAGTTGTTATTCACTAAAAATCTTGGGTCATTATAGAAATAACGATTCCTGAGCAAACTATTCTTCTGAGTCAAATTTTGTCAATGGATTGTGACGATTCATTTCACAAAAGCAGTCAGAAAATATATATTTCACAAATCTATTTTAGACCAATTAGATTTCCTAGATTCACAGTGAAAAAATGTCTGAAATGCCTCTTCTTATTTAGTCGCTTCTTAATGGATAACACTGAATTAGGATACAGTAAGCGTGTTTACATGCACTTTAAAAGTTTAATTTCAATCTGACTGAAGCTAAAATTATTTAAGGTTATGTAATGTGCATTAACTAGTGTAAAAACCCTTATGTGTACAACCTTCCAAAGCTGGATAAAAAAAATAAAAAATACAGTAAACTGGTAATATTATGATTATTATAAAAAAATACATGAACAATATGAATGAATAAATGAATAAATTTTAAATGTACACAAGAGAACACTGAAGCTCGATTATAACTGTAATAACTGTCCTTGTGTCCATATACAGTACATATACAGTGAGTGTGAGGTCTTCCTCTCACCCTCTACGGTCACATTGTCAACAGAGAGCTGCAGGCTCTTCCCACGGCGCACCACCTTCACAGAGTGCCACTCATTGTCATTCAGCTTATGCCCTGCGAACAGAGTCTCCGGTCCTTTACCTGCAGAGAGAGAGGGCCAAAGTCACACACCGCTGCAAGCTTCCCATCTTATCAATACAGCACAGTCTACCTCACAGGCCTGGTGCTCTCACCTCACACACACATACAAATACAGACACAAAGTCACGGCGAACTGACAGGCCGTATCTACAAACTCAAACATCACCAGAGTGAGTGCGCACACACATACTGACACTCATGAGCATACCTACACATTCAAACGTGCTCATTTACATTTCACACAACCAGGAGCCCACACAAAACACAGATAACAACATACTCCTTAAGGAGGACCATGACAAGTACAGTTCATATGCTGTTCTGCTAACTCTTTCTATAGGGTATATATAATCTATTATTTAAGACATATGGACCAGGATTGACATTCTACCATTTTTAACACATAGCAACTGCTCTATTATCTTTAACAACTCTTCTATGCTGAAAAGTGGTTCTTTGTGTTAGAATGTAGGGTTCTTTATTCCTAGCTTTATTTTTCAAATCTGTAGCCGTCAAAGCCACTCATTATTGGTTTTCTGCAGCTCAACCATTCAGCTACACAGACTGTCAACACACTCCCAATTGGTGAATGATTTAATTCTAAAAATGTCTTTAAGTTTTAACTTTAAAATGTAACTGGTAACTGTTTCCTACCAATCATGTATTTTGCTCTTTTTAGTTTTTTTAACAGAACATGCAAGTGATCAGCTCAGTCGAGGATACTTTTCTTGTAGCAACAGTAGGTAACAGGTATTAAATATACCATAAAACATACATACAGACATGCATACATATATTATTTTATATCAGAAACCATTATAATATGCTGATTTGGTGCTCAAATAATAGTTACTCATCATCAATGATGAAAACAGTTGTGCTGTTTTTAAGGAAACTGTGTACTGTGTAAATTTTTACAAGATTCTTTTAAATAAAGTTCTTTTCAAACATAAATTTTGGACACTCTTCAAGACTTTCTCTTCTCTTCTTAATCCGCCGCCACCACCTCCTCCATCGACTCTTACAGCGGACTACTTTGTAGTTTTCTTCACAAATAAGACAAGAACCATCAGTGACCAATTCTCCACACCGCAGACTAAGGGCAACTTCACAAGGAACGACGCACACTCTTTCTCCTCCTTCTCCCCACTCTCAGAGATGGACGTTTCCAAACTTCTCCTGTGCAATCATCCTACTACTTGTCCACTTGATCCAATCCCCACTCACCTCCTTTAAGCGATCTCTTCTTCAGTTATACCTTTGCTTACTCACATTATCAACTCCTCTCTTCACTCTGGAACATTTCCCTCAGCATTCAAGCAGGCTCGGGTAAGCCCACTGCTCAAGAAACCATCTCTAAATCCAGCGCTTCTTGAAAACTACAGACCGGTATCCCTTCTTCCATTCATTGCAAAGACACTTGAGCGAGCTGTGTTCAACCAGCTTTCTATGTTCCTTGTACAGAACAACCTCCTGGACAGCTTACAATCTGGCTTCAAAAGTGGCCACTCAACTGAGACTGCTCTGCTCTCAGTTACTGAAGCCCTGCGATTAGCATTAGCAAGAGCAGCTTCAAAATCCTCAGTGCTCATCTTACTGGACCTGTCTGCTGCTTTTGACACCGTTAATCACCAGATTCTCCTGTCCACCCTCAGAAAGATGGGCATCTCTGGAACCGCACTCCTGTGGGTTGAGTCCTACCTCTCTGACAGATCCTTCAGTGTGTCTTGGAGGGGTGATGTTTCTAAGTCACAACACCTTGCTACTGGGGTTCCTCAAGGCTCAGTACTAGGACCACTTCTCTTCTCCATCTACATGACGTAATTAGGATCTGTCATTCAGAAGTATGGCTTTTCTTACCACTGCTCTCCTGGCAGGCCTTCCTGCATGTATTGTCAAGCCTCTGCAATTGATCCAGAATGCAGCAGCGAGGGTTGTCTTCAATGAGCCAAAAAAAAAAAAAAAACTCATGTAACTCTCCTCATCAGGTTACACTGGCTACCAGTAGCCGCTCGCATCAAATTCAATTTACTGATGCTTGCCTACAAGTCCACCACTGCCACGGCACCAACATACCTAAACTCACTGGTTAAATCTTATGTGCCCTCCAGAAGTTTGCGCTCTGCAAGTGAACGACGCCCTGTGGTGCCTTCCCAAAGAAGTTCAAAATCACTCTCACGGACCTTTTCCTGGACTGTGCCCAGCTGGTGGTCTTTACTCATTTTCAAGAAACATCTAAAGATTAATCTTTTTCGACAGCACTTAACCAACTACAGTAATACAAGCACTTTTCCTTTTCTTGTCTTTTCATTTATAAAAAAAAAATTAATAAAAAATAATTTTAATTAAAAAAAAAAAAACCTGGCTATGCGTTCTATACTAGACTTAATGATACTTGTCATGACACTTGTATACTGTTGTTGTTCTCTTGTTGACCTGACTGCTTCTATTGTTCTCATTTGTAAGTCGATTTGGATAAAAGTGTCTGCTAAATGATTAAATGTAAATCTCTTTACTCTCTTTTTACTGGTTTATTTAATTATCCTTTGCAGAATAAAATAAAAAATAAAACTTACTTTGTCAACACATTTGAACTGTAGTGTGTGTGTGTGTGTGTATACAAACCCAATTCCAGAAAAGTTGGGACATTTTGTAAAATGCAATAAAATCAAGAATCTGTTAACTGTCTTTAACGTTTATTTAACCGACAAAAGTACAAGGAAAAGACTTCCTGAGATTTAACTGACCAACTTTTTTGTAAATATAAAAAACTTTAGATTCTGATGGCTGTAACACAGTCTAAAAATTTTGGGACAGAGGCAAAATAAAAGTGAAAAAGTTATAGAATATCAAAATGAATCTATAAAACTTTTATACTAACTATCAAATAAAACAAAACTATTTTTACAAGCAAAGCTGGATCATGGCTCATAACTGTGTCAAATTTCATGAGAAAAGTCTCGAAACAAATAAAATATCACCTTCCAACACCTACCATACATAATATTGTATAAAGATTTAGGGAATCCAGGAAAATCTGTCTGTGTAGGGCAAAGCACGAAACCTCTATTAAATGTGCATGACCTTTGAGCCCTCAGATGGTACAGTGTTAAATATAGCCACACAGGCTCAGGAGTACTTTCGTAAACCGGTGTCACTTAACAGTCTGCCGCAGCATCAATAAATGCAACCTGAATCTCTGTTACACAAGGAGAAAGCTGTACATCAATTCTATGCAGTGATGATGCAGGGTTCTTTGGGCCAGAACTCATCTCAGATAGTTAAAAAGAAAACAGGAAATGTGTGCTGTGGTCAGATGAGTCCACGTTTCAACTTGTTTCTGTGAAATATGGACGGCGAGTTCTCAGTCTCAAAGACCAAAGGAACTATTCAGACTTTCATCAGAGAAAGATGTAAAAGCAAACGTCTCTCATGGTATGGAGTGCAGTGCAGCAGAGCAAATGGCATGGGTGACTGGCCTCTGTGTGAAGGTACCATTGGAAAAGGAGGCATGTGTTGGGATTGTACAGAGACATATACTACCATTAATATGACGCCTTTCATGGGAAGTCCATGGTTATTAGATCAAGAATGCCAGGTGCCATTCTGCATGTGCCACAACAGTGTGGTTTCGCAGACACATTTGGATGTGACTGACTGCCCAGCAGATTGGATTCTTATTGAAAATGTATTACCAGTCATGAAAAGGAGAATCAGACTATAATGACTACGGACTGATGAGCAGCTGAAGTCTTCTATCAAACAAGACTGGACAAAAATTCTGCATGCAAAACTTTAACAATTATTATCCTCAATTCTCAAACGATTAAACAGAGTAATTAAAAGGACAGTTGATGTGACGCATGCTTCTGTCCCAACTTTTTTGGCGTGTGTTGCAGCCATCAAAATCATAATGTGTTTATATTTACGTAATACAATTAAGTTGGTCAGTGGAAACATTGCAAATCCGTTCTTTGTGCTTTCTGTCAATTAAACAAAGGTTAAAGAGAATGAACAAATCACACATTCTTGATAGTATTTAACAAATCTTTTGGGAATTTCAGTTGTATAATTAATCATTATTTGATCATTTTCATTTGATATTTTATCAGCAATGATAATTATATGATAAAATTTGTATTTCACATCAGAACTGTTACCATGTCATGAATTTTATGCCTGGAACAATGTATTGACCATGCAAATGGCCTACAAAATTATATCTGCAGTTTCATTTTAATGTGTAGTATATGGACATTATGAATACCCTTGGATTATGTTTAATGAGGGACAATCTTCTAATTTCTTTCAGCAGACAACAGCCATTAAAGAGATGCCAGATACAGTATACAGTAGAATCTATCGAGAATTATCTGTAGCTAGAAGCCAATTCATCTGACAACTAAACTCAGCTCATCTAAACAGTCATTTCCTATCCTTTTAACTATAATTTCCTATCCTTTTAACTAACCTCTGTTTTCTTTGTTGATTCATATGGATTTTCCCAACAGCTAAACCTTAGACCACCATCACATCACCGCCTACAGTATGTGTGCTTACTAAAATTAATTTTTCATCTGCAGCTGCCAGTTCAGTTCTGCTATTATCTAATCTTCCACATAAAACACTATTATATGTCACTTAGAGATACAAACCACATTGATTTGGTGTTTTTAAAACATTGCTTCAATAGTAAAAAGGAGGGAAAAACAACTGAAGCAGTTCTCCTCATTATAACCGAGTGACTGGTGATGTCTGAGCATTTGTGTGTAACATGAGACTAACGCATTATACTTAAACTGAAATTGAATTGGCCCTGGGCATGTGTATAATCATTTTACAGGCTCAGGAGTTTTATGGCTGGGGAACAAAACCATACTGTGCCTCGGCGCACAGGTTTAAAGTGACCGTACACACACACCAAATCCCTCACAGACCTCAAGAGTCCCACAATCAGCAGCGGTGAATGTTTGCCGATAGTATGCTAAAGTAATGGTTTTGAGAAGCGGCTGCTGCGGCCCCAGTTCACGCCTGCTCAGAGGCGCCTGGGGTGCACATGGAAAAATGGGTCAGGCAGATGCAGCTGCCTCAGCCTTCATCGTGCGGAGCAGCTAGTGCCTGACATGGTGGTTCAAAGCCCCTCAGACTGCACTGCTGGCTACTCTAATTGGCTCTGCTGGAGCCAACAGCCCTCTGAGGAACAACGTCAGCCTATTTGTAGGGGTGTTGTAGCACTTGAAATCTAATAAACCTTCCACGGATGGGTTTTGTATAAGCAAAACAGCTGGTATTAATCTGGTAGGCAATCTGTTTGCTGCTCAAAATGGCACTATAGATTAAATACTTATGAGTAAAACTCGTAACGACCAGGTATGTGTGACATTCTTTGCATTGGAGTTGAGTCGATGTCATATCATCCCTCTAATTAGCTCTTCAAGCTCTGAAAAAGAAGAAAAAAAAAAAAAAAAAAAACGGTTTAAGCGAGCAGGAGGCAGAGAGAGGGAAGTTGTCATCCTACACCTTCTGGCAGCTTGTTAATTAAATTTAAATCGTTGCCCATCCCTGCTTTTAAATCTAAGAGCACACGTGTCGCTTCGGCTCGGTTTAATATTACTCAGCATTTCGGATGAAACCGCGGCAGCATAAACGATTCAAGTACAAATAAAGCCTGTGCGTGTAAGCGAACACGAGTTTAGAACAGCCTTAGATATCAAGAAACACCCGTTAGAATGCAGATCTTAATCTAATCTAATCTTAACTTTGATGAACAGCTCTTCAGGCATTGGAAAACGTCAATTATTCATCAAAACCTAATGTTAACTTAACATTAATGTGTAATTTTTGCATGATAACGTCATCTGGATCTGCTTCGTATTCACGACTACTCTGTGCTAAACTGTTTAAAATGCACATCATGGTGAGAAGTGTTCCAACAGATGGCAGAGGGCCCTAATAGGGTATAATTTACTTTAACTACCAGCATTTCTGTCTATTTAAAAGTCAATTAACATTTTACTGTCATTAAAACTTCCATCAGTCTAAATATGTTTGATATACCCATCGAGTTAATATTGAGAGCGTAAAGGGGACTGTGAAATACTTCCACAGGTTAACACTTCAAATGGTCATGCTCATCTGATTATGAATGTACTTCTCCACATATGACCAAGCAGAGATTCATCATCCAGTGAGCATTATGCACGATAAATCGTTTCTCAGATCCTAAATATTGGCCGTGCCATAAAACTCAATTTGTGTCATCAAATGCATTTAGCATAGTTTGTAATGTATTTGATGACAAGGATGTTACACTCCCTAAACAGGGAGGATTTGTAGATTCAGTTCTTTAAAAGGCACTTGAGTATTTGCAGAGCATGAGACTCGGCTGAAACTAAATCTGATGCTGTAATATATGGTGTTTGTTGCCACCTGGTGGTGGAATCTATATGATTCTGGGCTTTAAAAATAATAATAAATAAAAAAAGGAACGGACGTTTCAGTCCTGCATGGTCAATGCAGTTCTTTAGCTGATCTTAAATATACTAACAGCCAAATCTCACAATGCATATTACATAATTTAGTCTTAATTATTAAAAAAAGAATATTAGAAACAGAAAAGTATAATCAAAAAAGGTAATGGCAAGACGTTGAAAATACATTTTTGAAGGATTAAAGCGCAGAAGCAGAAAAATAATATTATAAAAGCATACAACAGTTTTGTTAAAACACACATTTATAAAACTATATTTATACTTTACATGGGCCTAATTTTGTCACTTCATGCCTTTTCTCAAAAAAAAAAGAAAAAAAAGGAGTAAAATCAAATATTTTTTTATTTGTGCAAACTATGTGCAAATTTATCAAAGTTCACATCAAATTGTCACTGCATTTTATTTATCCATGTTTTACTAATTATCCATTTTATCTGATTCATTTATTTATGTTTGATAGAAGCAACAGATGATAGAGCATCATTGGCACTGGTGAAATCATTCAGTGTTTAACACTTTAAATGTAGATGACTGTTTGTTGAACATGAGAAGACGCCATGGATTTACAGTAAGATTCGATGCAGCACTTTTTTTTTTTTGACTAATGTCATGTTAAAACATTGTTTGCACCCTGAGGCTATAATATTAAAACAAATATTGCAATAGCGGAAAACATTCTTGTGCAAATTAACATTTGTTAACACTTGTGCCACAAGTGCAGTGAAATTAGTTTAACTAAACACATAATATAAGTAGCCAAATATTTCAAAGACAGAAACAAAGGAGTTCAGGATGTGTAGAACTTTGAAAACATCAGTGTGGGCCTACCTGCTTCTAAAAAGCTCTGAATAATGCCTTTACAGTTTATTTAAACCAGCACGTTGCATCATAGTCTTATGCATCTGTGTGTGTCATTGGAATAATTTTAAGATTTATCCAAATTTGTTGAGTCACTATAACAGATGAATAAATCTGTGATGACGCATTTGAATGGTGAACATGTCAAAATTTCCAATGCACAAAAGATGTTCATGCCTTTTTGGGAACCGTGCCCTGAAGCACAAACACCTACTACCTCATGACTAATGAAGTACTAGAGACGAATCTCACAATTAGAGATGTAAATACTGTACATGGCATATATTTTAGTAGTGTAGAATATCTTAAGCAAATGGAAAAAAGCTATAATCCTCAAACAAAGGAAAAAAGATGAATTCAAGTACTGTAGCCTCGTAATTTTTTGTTATTGAAATGAGAACATAATAACGGCTTACTGTACAAAGCCAAGTAAAGAATAAATAGTATCAATAATAGCTGGCATCATACTACTGCACATTAATAAATCCTACATTATGTTTATGAAATATCTGGCTATTTAGCATTTAGCTACCAATTGCACCATATTCCATCTATTTTTGTCCCTCCTACATACAGTACCACAGCAATTTACCAAAAACATATACTACCATTTTTTAAGAAACTAATATTTTGTCAAAAGGGGACAGTAAAGGTTTTTCTTACAATTCAATTGAAAGTCATATCACTTTTGAACTTCCTACTCATAAACGAAGAAAAAAAGAAGAAGAAAAGAAAAATCAGTGTCCATGAAAAAATATCAGGCAGTACAACAGTTTTCAACACTGACAATAAAAAAGAAATGTTTCAGCCTGTTAGAATTTTTCTGGAGGGTCATGTGACACTGAAGACTTAAGTGACTGCTGCAAATTCAGCTTTGCATCACAGCAATAAATGACATTTTAAAATATATTAAAATAGTAATTCCAAGTTTACAACGTAATTATACATTTAAGTACTGAGAGATATTAATTAAGTATATTATTGCATGTAATTATGCATAATTTGTATTACTCTAGGATGCACATGTAACATAACAATGACAATGTAACACTTGAATGGTAGCATATTATAAGAAAAAAATTGAAACTGAGAGCTAATCTGCAAGTAGGATCAAAAAACCCAAATGAATAAATAAAAACAAAAGAGAGACAGACATACACTTCAAAAATTATTTTGTTGTAAATAAAACGGAAATATTGGCATACGTTTTATGAGAAAATAAAATTTCATTCTTTCTACTTTCTACATTTCACATTTAATTCAGTGTGTTATGTGATGTTTCACTGTAACTAATTGTGAAAATAGTTTTTTTTTTTCTTTTTTTTTGGTCTAAACAGAATAATTGACAAGCCTATATATATATATATATATATATATATATATATATATATATATATATATATATATATATATATATATATATATATATATTCAAAAATCACACACACACACAAAATACAACCCGTGGTCCTCATACATCCAATTTATACTACTTACCTTCAGCATCACTGCACTGCTAATACTGAGGATTGCATCGATTCCAAACACATTTGATGGATGAAACACCGCTCAAATACAGGCAATGTTCAACCTCACGCCTGATTTGGCAAATGAAGATTTCTTCTTTTATTATATGGTTTATTATCGTATTTTCCTTACGTAACAGAGTCCCACAGAGACATGAAACAGATTAGAGCATTGGAGGAGCAGTGAGAAACATATGGTGTGGAAATGGAAACTGTCGGGATGGTTATGCTTAATTTCAAACACCGCAGCAAATTGGCAGATTTTGTGGAACAAAAGAGATTGAGATTGAGGGAACGCGGGAGAGAGGGGGTTGTTGGGGAGGGAGAGCGAGAGGGAAAAGAGAGAGGGATGCAAACTGGGAACATGTTCAAAAGAAAATCTGTTAACGGTGCAGGAAGACAGGATTACGAGGGAGGAGAAGAAACTTTTGATGAATTGGGGCTGAGCATGAGAGAAAGAAGAGATAAAAATAGCATTGCAGATAAAAGAATCACTTACTAAGGTTACAGTCTATCCCGATACAATCTGGTGGGAAAGAGAGTGAGATGGTGAGATTTAAAGGAAAAGAAACTAAAATTCCAAACCACATCCTTCAAGGTTAAATCTGCAGACAAACACAAAAATATTGCATAGAGTCAACCATCCGGGGACAGGGTGAGAGTCAGACTCCCTCTCTACAAGGGCCCACACCCCACAATCACAGGGCGAGAGGCCGCACATAAACTAACCAGTAAGTGAAATGCCAAGACCAGATGTGTGGCATTTGGCAATTTATAAATATACAGATAAAACATTGGATTTAGCCTGTGCTTTGCCTCCTCCCTGTATGTGGGTGGTGCCAGTATGACTGTAGGCAAGGGCAGTCTGCACCATCAGCCAAGAGCTCGTGCTTCTAAAACAGGTCACCTATAGACCGGGCGGTAGAGCTAAACAAATATACACCGCAATATTTCTCAGCCTTTTGAGATATATAAATATATATATATATATATATATATATATATATATATATATATATATATATATATATATATATATATAGAGAGAGAGAGAGAGAGAGAGAGAGAGAGAGAGAGAGAGAGAGAGAGAGAGAGAGAGAGAGAGAGAGAATGTCTTGATGTGCTTCCTTTGAAATGGCTTAAAACTTAAGATAAAAAAAAATAAAAAAAAATAATAAAAAATAGTCTAAAAAGCTTTTCAATTTCATGAAGAACATTCTGTTCAAATATTTTTTTTTTAGTTTGTGAAAAAAGTCTCTTATGCTCAACAAGGCTGCATTTATTTTTTTATATTAATAAAAAATAACAATAATGAAATAAATAATAGATAATAGATTAAGTTAAATTGAGAAACAAGAAGAGAATGCAACATAACACATTAATTTGAAAACCAAAGCACATTTAAATCAAACAAAGTTTTGTCTTCTACAATAGAATTTGAAGTTTCTTTATTAATTGGCATAAGTAAGGTAAAGTATTTACCAATAACTTTTGCAAGCCAAATGTCCCATTTTCTATTGAAAAAAAAAAAGAAAAAGGCAGGTAATAACAGGGATTTGATTGCAGGCTGATGATATGACTAAAGACAGGTAATAACGGTGATTTGATCCTGCAGAACGGTGCGAGCACTCTTGGCTGTGGTGAACTCTCAAGCTGTCAACCGCTACAGAAGAGTGACCACAGACAGCCAGGGACCTGTCTCACTGTCACACTGCTCTAGGACAGACTCTGCTCTGTCTGTAATCTTCTGTACAAACAGACACAGTCTGTCGTCAGAGCAGGAGTCTGAGCTGAAAGGGCAGTGAGAGACTTTAGAAGAATTACTATTTGGTTCTTATGGTGGAAAAGATCAGAGGGTAATTACATTTCTTTTC
Organism: Carassius gibelio; assembly: GCF_023724105.1. NCBI lineage: Eukaryota > Metazoa > Chordata > Actinopteri > Cypriniformes > Cyprinidae > Carassius > Carassius gibelio. Next base: position 14,316,621 of record NC_068391.1, read on the forward strand.
AATCACAAACAAGCTAGACTGACTGCTAACACTTATTCAGCTTATGCTTGGTAAAGTTCTCTCTCTGCTTGAAAAAATTAAATGCGATTCTATTAGTTTTTTATCCCTACATTCAGAGTATAAAGATTTTCCTGAACCCCCTGTGATTTTCCTCCCATCTAAAGTTTGGACAGCCTTTGAAATTAAACTTATTCCTTGTATCTATGAAATTTGTATCTATACAGGCTTTTTTTTAAGTAATATATGATAACCATCATATGTCATCATTCCCATTTTAGATGTTTACTTTCAATGCATAAATATTATTCATGATGACTAAAATAATTAATAGCATATAAAGGTGTAACCTATTAAATATTGATAATCATTAAAGCAAAAGTATAATTGCTTTGAGATGTGCTTCTCTTTGAAATATAGTGGTGGTTAATATTAAATACAATTATTTTATATTAATTATATTAGTTATATTATATTATTATGATCACATGTTTTTTGTACACAAAGATGGCAGTTAGAAAAAAATTTAGGAAAATGTTATAATTTCCCCTTTGTCTCCCCTATTATGACTCAATGTGGCTTCTGGGTTGGTCTCTCTGGCTGTCTGCTCTGAAAGCTGCAGAAAAGATAGCCATTGAAGGCTGCACAGGTGAGAGAGAGAGATAGAGAGACAGTGAGAGAGGAAGCCAAGAAAGAGATAAAGATGGAGGAATGAAGGTGAAATGCATTCTGGAAGGAACCCCACACTTGTTCTATGAGTGCCTCGACATCGGAGGTCGGCAGGGGAAGGTTACCTAGGTTGACGGTGAGTCTGACCCTTCCCCCGTCCAGCTCCAGGCGCAGGGTGTCGGCGGACTCTTTGGAGGTGGTGGCCATGAGCAGACCGTAAGCCCTCTGCGACATGAAGCGCAGAGACACGTCCTCAGCCTCAGTGTGAACGGCGTGAGGCATTAGGACCTTCAGAAACATGCTGCCGTCATAACTCAGCACTGCAGACTCTGAGAGAGCAGGAAAAAATAGTAAATCAGAAAACAACGGTCTAAAAACGGAGGACTTTTTCTGCTGCTTTTACATTTGTAAGTGGTCTAAAATAAGTAAGCAAATATCTTTAATTAAATATAAATGTAAAAAGTAATAAAACTACTAATATTATTACAATATAAATTTGTTACACTGTGGTGAAATAATAGTGATATTTTTTTTTACATTGCATATTTTGTCATTTTCTTTTAGTTACTGTTCTTTAAAAAGCATCCACATAGTTTTTATTTATTTTTAATTTTAATTTTAATCAGTATAGTTTTAGTTTATAAAAAAAATGACCTCGCATAAAACTACAATGCAACTCCATGATTGTTCTCAAAAGACCAGTAAAACCACAAAAGAAAATATAGATAAACATCTGTTAATCAGCCAAGCAGGCATAATTATCAGCAAAATAACACATTTTTAAACGGTCTGTCACTAGTTAACAATGCAACATGCTCATTTTTGTATAACATTTACATTATTCGCTACATATAACTATTACAATACTACATCAATTATATGTGCACCCTTGCTGAGTCACCTGTGACATGTCTGTAGTGGGCAATGTGTGGTCAAGTTGCTTTTCTTAATGACAGACAGCAGAGGGCAGGAGAGAGTTAGAAACGATGCAGCAATAGCACACAAAGGTCTAGGCAGGCAGGATCTGATGGATGCACTTAAGTGCAGCTGTATCTCAATATAAAAGTATACAAGTGAAGCACTGAAGCCTGGCTCTTCTTTAAGAGAACGTGTGTCATCGGTAAGAAGTAATCCCATGTTTAATCCTCCCTCCCCACTGCTTTAAGCCCTACTTTCCTCACCCATCTCGCAGTTGGTGCCCAGATATCCAGTTCCAGTGCAGTCGCAGATATGTCGATTCCAGCCCTCGTGGCAGCGGCCTCCGTGGGCGCAGGGCTCAGAGCTGCACCTCCGATGGGTCTCTCTTGTACAGAAGCTGCTGACACCAGGAGCGCTTTGAAGCTCTGCCAACCGCCGCAGGTCCTTGCTGCGCCCATCTATGAAGAGATCCCGCAAGCAACCCACAAAGCCCAGCCTGAGGCGGGCGGTCCACACTTCTGGGGGGAGAGGAAGACTGCCGCTGTCCTCCGGAAGACCCCCCAGAAACATTTCACCCTCGAGATCCAGAATCTCACTGCCCTCATTGGTGGAAAAGGGAACACTGCGGCCATTAATGGAGATAGAGCCTAGGCGATAAGAAATGAGGAGGAAGTAGAGATTGATGATAATCTGCATGTGAACCTATGCACCACAACATTTATCTATTCATTATCTATATTAGTCCAATTTTTAATAAAAGGACTGTATTTAGAAAATTAGGTTTAGGCAACAGTTCTCACTATTAAATAACTATTAACAGAGACTTTAGCCTCAATAAACTCCTATTTTACTGCTTCTTAATAGTTAGTAAGGTAGTTGTTAAGTTTAGGTATGAGGTAGAATTTAAGGGATATAAAATATGGTCATGCAGACTAAGGTATTAATATGTTCTTCATAAGTGCTAATTAAAAAGCCAGTATGATTGTAATATGCATGCTAATAAGCAACTTGTAAGGAAGTAGAATTAAAATGAATTGGAATCCAAAGAAATTTATATAACTAATTTTCATTAGAAAAGCAAAGTTCGTCAAGAAAAAAAGAACAATAGACCGAATGGCAGTGAATAACAGACAAAATAAATGAAAAACAGACAGAATGACAGAATGATATATACTGTAGATCAATCAAATTGAATCGAATGACAGAACGACAGATAGAATGAAATACAGAACAATAAATACATAAAGACAGATATGTACAACAGACATAACATCAAACTGAACGATGGATAGAAAACGACAGACAGAATAACAATAACAGAAAGGACAAAGATAGACCACTAGACTGAACAGCAGAACAATAGACAGACAGAATAACAGACAAAACGACAAACAGAAAGACAGATTAACAGGCAGAAAGATAGACTGACAGAAAAATATACAGAATGAGAGGTGGGGAGAACAAATGACAAACAGAATGTTAGAATGTTAGACAGACAGACAGACAGACAGAGACAGACAGACAGACAGACAGACAGAGACAGACAGAGAGACAGAGAGAGAGAGAGAGAGAGAGAGAGAGACAGAGAGACAGACAGACACACAAACAGACAGACAGAAAGAGACAGACAGAGACAGGCAGACAGACAGAGACAGACATACAGACAGACAGAGACAGACAGAAAGAAACAGAGACAGACAGAGACAGACATACAGACAGACAGACAGACAGAGAGACAGACAGACACACAAACATACAGACAGACAGAGACAGGCAGACAGACAGACAGAGACAGACAGACAGAAAGAGACAGAGACAGACAGAGACAGACATACAGACAGACAGACAGAAAGAGACGGACAGACAGAGACAGAGACAGACAGATAGAGACAGACAGACAGACAGACAGACAGACAGACAGACAGACAGACAGACAGACAGACAGACAGACAGACAGAGACAGACAGACAGACAGAGACAGACAGACAGACAGACAGAGACAGACAGACAGACAGAGACAGACAGACAGACACAGAAACGGACAGACAGACAGACAGACACAGAAACAGACAGACAGATAGATTGATAGAATGTATTTGATGTGTATTGTAAAACAGTACATCCTTTTCCTGTTCTAATTCAACTTCCTGAGGGGTGTGGCTAATTCAAATTCAAACTCATGAACTGCACAACCCTGTAGTAATAGTTAAAAACACATTTAAATGACAGCCCTAGTTAATAATTAACTAAAACAAATGTAATTAATGATTCTACTACTGATCCCAGAAGACTATAATTTTAGTAACTCATGAAATGAGTGTAGCTACTGTACAATGAGTGTCACAAGTCCAAGAAAAAAAAAAGTTTCATTAATTTAGCATTAACAATCCACTGCACTTCCTTTTTCTTTTCTTTTCTTTTCTTTCTTTTTATCCCTGAGCTCAGCTAGTGGAAAGGTCTTCAACCTCTTCCCGTGGGATTTGCTAAATCTCACGCCAGGCCTGCTGCTTTAAAACTGTGGAAAGTGTATTTGAGTTGAGCTCTTACAGTAATGAGAGGTAATGAGAAGTAGAAGAAATGGAGTACAGTGATTTAGCAGTTTCTGAAGTATGCATATCAGATGGACCCTTAGCGGGCAGAACGAGGTGCTTTAACAGCAGACGTTAAGAGCAAACGTCCCATCAGTCTCACAACTGAGCAAAAATCAAAGCTAGCAGGTTAACAACAGCTTTTCAAACAGGCGAGTAATGTGGGTGCTGATCTTGCAGTATCCTGACCTTTCCTGCCCTCTCTCTGGAAATCCACGTGGCACCATTCTCCATCATTGACCTTTTTGTTCCCGACTTTCATCTTGATGCTTCCGGAGCCCATGTCCATGAGCAGGTAGAGGAAACCTTCAAGCAGCTCCATGGCGAAGAAGTCCACCTTCGGTCTGTTGTCTTTTGAACTCTGCGGCCGCCCGTGGCTGAACAGCAGGAGGCCGTTGGGTTCAGTGGTTCGGAAGTCAAAGGACACGGATCCGGCTTTCTTTGCGTTCCAGTGCGGAAGGGTTACATAAGCGGTCGGCGTGTCGAAACTGACGGGGTCCAATGCAGCTACATCCTCGCAGCGGAAGGTCAGGTCACCGTGGATGGTAACCCTGGGATCGCGCAATTCAGCCAGGTGGGAGAGCTCCAGTCTGAACTCATTATTGCTGTAGACCACCTGGGACGGAGAGAGAGAGCGAGAGAGAGAGGGGGAAAAAAAGAGCTTGAGTGCTAACAGGGTGAAATGGAGTAGCCTGCTGCCCACTGGTACAAACAAACCACAGCTGATGCGTGTACCTCGGGGGCACAGTTTTCAAGTCGGTAAACACAGCAGTCTCTTTAAATCCTCGAAGCACGAGTGGATCACATAAACCTAGCAGCCTCATCTAGAACGCTACAGAAACCCTGGTTTAATCGATATTCTGTTTCATTAACGAAATGTAGGATGATGAATCATCCTACGCTAACATTAGCTCTGACAATACTAAAGCTAAGCGGTTTTCTGAATCGCACGCATAAACAGCGCATTCATTAGATGATGTCAACTGAGAGATCTTGATCTAGAGTATGATGTCTAGCCCACACTATTAGACACAAAGCAAAACTGATCCTAAAATAACATTCCTACAACACACGCATTGTGAATGTGTCCCCTGGGGCTGATTTTCTTTTGTCTCAGTCACATGTACTGTCTTTTCAGCCAGATGGGCGAATCAGCCGAGCACAGAACACAAGCTTTTCATTTTTACACCAGTCGCTCTCTCTGTCCGAAGATGATGACTGACGCTTTGTTGCTGGGTGTGAACTTGAGTGTCTCTGAAAATAACGCAAGACAGCCATGTTTGTCGTCAGCCATCAAGACAGAAAAATAAAGGGAAGAGGTAGGAGCGGAACAAGGGGTGCCAGCTCCGAGTGAGGGAACATGAAAAAAGCAATTATTGCCTGAGAGTGTGGACAAAAAAAAATCTGAGGGATCTGTCAATGAGACTGCTTCAAACCATCACAACATAAACATCCTAATCTTCCTGATTCGCTATCAGATTAAGATACGGGTCTGTAATATCAATGTTTCCTAAAATGTCTTGTTTCTTGCTTCTTATCTCACATTTCTGTTATCGGAGGTCAATAACGCTCATACTTGGAGTTATAGATTTCTCAAATCCTCTAAATAAACATCCTAAACAAGTACTTGGGTCACCTTAGCAACCATACACAACACCCTAGCAACTGGATGATGAAGCAATAAAAACACTCTGAACAACTCAACAACTGCTCCGCAAACCAAAAACAACATCTAAGTATTGTCATGTAGACATCTTCCACAGGAAAACACTACTTTTATTTTCTTTAGAACAGGCACGTTTCAAAATGGGGTACAAAACAGGAACTGAAAATCATTTTTTTTTCCAATTACCAGACAAAATGTCACCCTCAGTAGGTCAGACCAAACACTGTAAGCTGTTTTAGTTATTATTATTATCATTTTTTTCTGGAACCAAGGTTTGAGTGGTTTGGAAATTCTCTGGTGATAAACATTCAAAGAACATAAAAACCGCACTGATAAAATGGACAAAATTAAAACAAATTACGAAACATCGATTTGTCTTCCCGCCATGCCATAGAAAAGGTCTAAACTGTTCATCCAAATGGGGTAATCCAGTATTGCTTTAGCTGAGACAATAGTGCATGGTGCTAACAACATCAGTCATGGGTTTGATTCCCAGGGAATGCATGAACTGCTAAAAACATTTGCATACTTTGAATGCAATAGAAGCCGATTTGGATAAAAGCATCTGCCATATCCATAAATGTAATTTGTTTTCCTTGTGTGTCACAATTTTGAGGAACGTTACTTCATTCGCAATGAGGGAAAATCTTGTATTAACAGGCTTGCAAACAAACTGTGTCACAGTTAAATATGTTTTAGTCATTAAAATTATTAAAAACAATATTTACGACAATGAAAAAAAAAATAGAGTGACAAAATGACACTGTTAAGTGCTTTTAATTATTGGATAGATTTAAGAAAGTCGAGAGCTCTGAGATGTGACTGTACAGACATTTGATTGTTGATAACTACTTTCCAAGCTAATAATTTTATGTTAATATTTTATCCAATACATCAAATAGCTCTCAACATAAAACAGGGGATTTTTTCCTTGGCAAAAAAGTGGTCTCAATGGAGGATAAAAATATATATTTGTTTTCAAAAGACAAGATGAGAAAAAAAACAAGACCCAACAGAAACAAAAAAAACAAGGCTCACAGAACATTACAACTTATAAGGACCAGACAAATGACTTGAGAGGGTATATATTTACACCTTGACAAACCTGCCCAGTTAAACGCTACAGAGGTCAACATGGGGGAAAACATGAACATCCAACAACATACATGACACACAATACCTGCACAACAAAAGACCAAATGAAAACGAATGAGCGACTAGAAAAAAACAAGACAAAACACAGACTCCCAAAAGCTTAACAGCATTATAGATGAGTATATGTCTCTATAAGAGCTGCGATAAGGGAGTGCTCATGCTCCTGCTGAAGAGGGCCACTGATATTAACTGTATGGCTGAGCAGGTAGAGAGGGGTGATTAATAGAGTCTGGGGTCAACAAGACAGAGATGGAGTGTCTGGGACAGTCGAACGGGGATCCATAGAGGAAATCAATTTTTAATTTGGCTGTCAGGATAGTAAAGCTGGCACTTCAACACTATAGACATGACATAAATTATGGGACATGCTCGGAGGGGTGTGCATGGACGTGAAAGAGAAAGGAGAAAGGACAGATAAGGAAGAGGTAAAAGAGGACAGATTGCTCGCCAAACAAAAAGAACATCAAAGGAACTCGAGAAACCAGATCTTCTGAGCGCATCTCGACCATCTCGCTTGAATTCAAATGAAAGAACAAAATGCGTCTTACATCTTTAAGGCAGCCCATGAAGTTGTTGCTCACAGGGGAGCCGGGCAGATCTGCCGTGTTTGGACTGCCGCCCACATAGAAGAAATCGTCTGAGCCCAGCATGGTGTAGTCCTCCTGGGTGTAGCCAGTGGTTGTCAGCAGGCCGTCCACCGATATTGTCACCTATGTTTGCATAAAGATAGAAGAGAGGGACAGAAGAGAGAGAGAGAGAGAGAGGGAAGAAACAAGAGAGGGAACGTGGGAAATCCTTTGATTATGCAAAAGCTGAATCAAATCCTTGTTGGCTTCAACAAGTTCATCTACAAAAAAAAAAAAAAAAAACTCAAATCTGTTTCACGTGGGGGTTCCTCTGGTTCTGTATGCATACGTTAGCGAAGGGGCAACCCATTTTTATGTCTGCTATTGCTGCTTTCTGAATGAGAGAATGCTGTCATGTGGGCTAGACTGTGCACTAGTCAGTGTTGAAGAGAAGAGACAGGAAGGGGAGGTGTATGGCTACAGGAACTAAGAGGAATCACTATATGTTGAGTGGGTTAGCAAGTGATGTTAAGGGTGACTGTGCGAGATTAGTATAAAAGGGGGGATTCAGACACAAAAATGGTTGTTAGTATAACAGAGGTTGCATTTAACTATGTTGGTGTTCAGTTCTGATCAACTACTGGATTAATTGCACAATATATAAGAGATGTCTTGAAAAGAAATACTTTGGAGGTGTTTGGGTAGCGACAGCTCTCAGTTTGTTAATACACAAGCCATGCATGACGGTTAAGACATCACGGGCCGCGATTTCAGGACTTCATTTAGTTAGACTCATTATAAAGAGTCATTTAAGATGAATTAAACGCATCTAGAGCACAATTATATTGGCTACATCTGTAAACGTTAATGTTGAAGTGTGGAAACACTGGCAGACATCCAGAACAGGTGGATTTCTTACTGTGCTTGTGGTCGAGGCGTTTCCATGCCGACAGACAGAAAGGATTCAGATTCCATCTCTAATGCTGTCAAATATTCTGTGAACATTATTATTACTGCGGACAAGTAGGCAAAGCTGGGCGGAAAAAAATGCAGCTTGTTTGCTGGAAATTGTAGATGGTATGCACTGTCCTGAAATTGAAACCCAGTATTTGTCTGAACCTTTATTAGAGAGAAAGAGCAGATAAAGCAAAATATGGAGTGGAAAAGAAACCCCCCAAAATAAATAATGTACAACACCACACAACATCAACAAAAATAGTTACCCACACATGCAGTGGAAGCAAATTATGCAGGTGCATAATGGTGTGTATAAGCTGCATATTATATCTAAAAAATAACATGCAAAGTGTAAGTCCAGTGATGCAAAACATGTGCACATGCTGGATAAAAAGTGTCACATGTCATCAGCTACTTAAGAAAGTGAATGACAAAAATCTGTAAAAAAAAAAATGTACTCTTATGCCACAGGAAGAGAAGGGTAAGAGGAGGTCAATCTTTTCTCTCTGTTCCCTAGATAGAGGGTTAATAACAGCTGTATGGCAGCCACAATCATTTTTATCCAATTCTGTCATTTTTCCACTTTCATTTCATATTAACAGTGAGTGTTTGTGCTCAAGCAGTACACCTCCATTTGTCTGGCCAAGGTCATTCTTTCAGATTTAAGTGTGAAGCAACTGGGAATTAGAACGAACTGTCAGTAACATTTTTAACAGAAGGGCTTGTGTATTTCAGCATTATAAATGACCATTTTACATTACGCAATGCTTTAGGTAAAAACAAGAATCGAAAGAATATTACAAATATGACAGTTTTAATCAAATCTGAAGCCGCTGAAAAATAGCAGATTGATGCAGTTGAATTATATATTAGTTGGAGTTAAGATGTTGCTTGGCAACCATAAGCAACCCACAGGTACACCGTACCTACACGGTGTGTCAAAACTAAATCGCTCCCATTATAGTCAAGCTTCACAATGAACTCGTCTGTCTGCAACAAAGTTTGAAGAGTAGAGTTTTCTCCTTGCCTTTTTGTTTTTGTTTTGTGTGCATAGGGCATATATTGTGATATTGACAACTGTATCTAAGCTAATGTAGCTGCATCTACAAGTAAAAGCCCTCACTGCCCTTCTCTCCTGTTGATTAACTTGGCAGATACGAGCACAATGCTTAAAGAAAACTGCACATTAAGAGACACATCTAAGCAAAAATCTGAATTATTAAATGCTACATCATACAGTGCACCGAAATATCTGTATGAATTATATGCTGCAGCATTTAATAAAAGCCAACATCAAAGGGGAAGAATGAGAGAATGGAGCAGGTGGACAGAAATGCTGAACAGCTGAAGTCAAATATTTGTTTGATTATTTCTTATCTGAGAAATTACGAAATGCTTTGAAAGAGCACCCCTCTGCCCTTTTACTTTGACACTGTAAATTTTTGATTTATTTTAGATTCACGTGTAATTTTATGTAATTGGCAGGTTTGTCTGTGTAATTCTGAGGATATGGTTTTGGAGCAATACATCAGGTTTTACATTAAGCATAAAAATATGCACTTGTTGGTACGAATCCAGTGTTGGCCATAGGGTGGCCCAGACTGTAGTCAGCAGCTTACAGCATAATTTTTGCCCACCGAAGAAACTCTCAGCCAAATAAGATGTGTTATTAATGGTAGAACTCATACAACAAAAAGCATTTTAATAAGGATATGGGTGGGTGGATTGTGAGTGGCATAAAAACAAAAACAAACAGAAAACAATGTACATACATTGCAAATGGCAAAAAATGAACTTTTGCATGGCACCTGGGGATTGATGCCATTTTTTTACTTTTCTTTAGTCGTTTCTGCACAGTAAAAGCAAAAAGAGATAAAAAGAAAGGGCCAAACCAAACTAGACAAATTAGAATGTGATATCTACCATATAATGCAGTTTGTTTACCGTAGGGAGTCCAACCCCTGCGCGCTTCAAAAAAAAGAAAAAACAAGGAGGGAGAGTAAAATTACATACCATAAACTCCACAGAAGCTTTAGAAGGATTGAAATATAGCAAACTGTAAGCAAATTTGAGCATACCACCAAATGATACTAATTTCTCCGCCCTCCATTAGAATATATCTTCCCAGGAAGAATGAGAAAAAAAAAATAGCTGTTGAAATCTGTTAGTTTATGCCTAATTTCTATGGACACTGTCAACGGCAAACAGATGGCTCACATTCCATGGAGGATTTCATGTTAGTATTTGAAGGGGTAAAGGCAGAAGATAAACAATGACAAATCCATTTAGAAGCTTCGGTGTTAGTAAAAGAGAGAAAAAGAGAGAGAATTCAACTAATCTGTCAAACATGATGGTTCAGGGAGGGTTTTGAAGGAAGGGTCTTGCAGAGGCAGCAGCGTTAGAGTAAAGAATGACAGCAGCAGTAGCGACTCACTTATTAAGGTAAATGGATGACAAAAGCAAAAATGTCAACACGCGTTATGTGCTCGTTTATGCCTGCTCGGCATCTGTGAGTTCGGTACTTCCATAATTTGTCGTGGCTGTACAAAAATACAGCTCATTCGTTAACAGATGCAAAGTGCGCCCTCGGCTCTGTAAGCAACACTTGAGCTAAAGGTTATGTCAGTCAAATGGAGAAATAATCAGAGGCAGCAGAAGCGAGCAGCCATAGTGTGCGTCTATACGATGCTCTCTATATCATATAATCATATTTCAGCAATAACAGATCAAAACACTCAGGATAATAGCACTGTAAAAAACTATTGCTAACTACTACTAATCCTGCTTTTTTGAAGCCTGTGATAGAGGGACCCGTTTTCTCTTAGGTTAAATGACAAATAGTAAACATTCGCCCTTCTCCACAAGATGGAAAGCTTGCTGAATGCGGACAGATTATTTTGCTGGCATAATTGGAGCATATTCACGTTGTGGATTTAATCAGAGGCAAAACAGAGCGGTGCAGTCTGGACTTGAATGGAGTTGCCAAATCAAAACACTTCTCCTCAACAGGGACTCGCGCGCGCACACACACACACACACCCATACTGGTTAGTAACAACTGGAAGGTAATTATCACTGCTGTCTATGTCTGGAAGTGCCTGTGGCTTAATGGTACTTCAATCCTGCAGTGACCTCCAAGATTCCAACAACAGAAATATTTTGCTCTAAGTGACTCTATTTTGCAACAAAATTTATTTTGCAACCAGTGTTACATATTACCTTGTTAATTCTCTGACGGCTAGCATTTTTAGGTGGACAAGCTCCAAAACAACAGCCACTAATGGTGCTTTTCCACTGCGTGGTATGACTCGGCTTGGTACAGCTCAAGCTGCCTTTATGTACTTATTACATTAAAAAATTTACAAAATTATGACTTTATTCAGCATTGTCTTCTCTTCCAGGTCTGTTGTGAGTGTGAGTGTCAGCAGCGTCATATGTCAGCAGCATAACTGCAGTGTTGTGAATGCACTCATGACCGATCCGGAAGAGAAGACAATGCTGATTAAAGTCGTAATTTTTGTTATTTATGGACCAAAATGTATTTTTGATGCTTCAACTAATTCTAACTGACCCTCTGATGTCACATGGACTACTTTGATGATGTTTTTATTACACTTCTGAACATGGACGGTATACCGTACATGCATTTTCAATGGAGGGACTGAGAACTCTCGGACTAAATCTAAACTGTGTAACTTTGTTCTGAAGATGAACGGAGGTCTTACAGGTCGAACGACATGAGGGTGAGTTATTAATGACATCATTTTCATTTTTGGATGAACTAACCCTTTAAGCTTGAGTTAAACCAACTAAAAAAAAAACACTGACTTCAGGAAGCAACATTTTGTTGTTTACAGGTTTTAGAATTTGTTCCTGCAAAATCTGTAACAATGTTAGTGACACATCCTGTTAGGTTTAAAAACGAATATATTTCATTTGTTAACGGCCCAACTGAAGGGTCCTTCCTGAAGAAAATTTGGGTGCTCACTTTTGTTTGGAGGGACCCCATCCCCAAAAATGCAGTCTAAAATTCACCTTTTATTATAAACAATATACTCTTGATATCACAGGATTTCATATGTGGAATAACAGCTATTTCAGAACAAACACGTAGCTAAATAAAAGGTTTAGATTGACTTAAAACCATGCTTGAAATTCCCTATTAACTGATATATATCTTTAAAATAGCTGCAGTGAGAATCAGTTTTGTTATTGTGATCATCATCAAAAAAAAAAAAAAAAAAAAAATTCACACTGACCGACATTTGTTAGCCAATCAAAAACTCTGAGTTTAATTACTTTTGCTGGCAGTGCAGAAATCATTAAAAGCAGTTTAACCCTACTAAAAAAAGCAGTTTAAAAGCAGTTTAACCCTACTAACCCTACAATGACACATTTATACACCTACTTGTCACAATTATACAAGTTAACCTAAATTAAGTCATCAAATATATCAGAAAGACTAAATTAAGTTCCCTGTGGAGTAACGATCAAGTCAAGTCAAGTCACGATGTGCAAAGGTGAACGTTACCTGACGTAGGTTGCGGGACACACGGACCACATGCCAGGCATTGTCGTTGAACTTGCCGTCGGATGGCTCCACCAGAGCCTCAAAGGCACCGGAGCCCAGGTTGATCACCAGGCACACTGCCCCACTTTTCAGAGACAGATTGACATAGTCGGCAGACTTGCCGGTGTGGAGCAGGAGGCCATTTCGCTGTAGCGTTCGGAAGGACAGGGTGATTTCATCTGTGCTGCTCTGGATGGGCTTTTGGGACAGGTCGTAGCTGAAGAACTCATTACCCTTGAACGTGGCCACTGACTCCGCTTGGCCTTGTTGAAGGAAGATAGAAAAAGGCAAGGGAAAGTCATTAGAGCTGGGATGGATATGGACCAAGTGTATGAGAACTGACTCTTCTTTATATTCTCTGTATTTTATAGACTCACAGAACCAACCAAACATTTGAGAATGATCAGTGAAATAAATGAAATGGAAATGCATGTAAAATACTCATAGCATGTTTAACAACCCAGAAAAGTTTGGGCAAGACTTTAGCCTTTATGTGATTTTGGCTAATGAGAGGTTTAAGGCCACTGGCTCAAATGAAGCATAAACAAACCACAAATTAACAGTACAAGACAGCTCCAAGCATGAATCATTGTACATGTAGAAAATCTTACTGGACTACACATGCTTCTGTATTCGCACTTCCAGTAAATATGAACCACAGAGGTGAGTGATGTCACACGTGTAAATTAGTGTAATTTCCTCCAGTGCTGTGCGCATCAACTAATCGTGAAGGTCATTTATGCATGTAAAGCTTGCCGTCCTGAAATTAAACCGCAAGCGTGCAATTAAACGAGCTGAAAACGGGCTGTCAGGAATAATCTGAAATAAAACACAGCCGCACTGTTAAATAACAGTTTGATTTGCGAACGCCACTGTAAGATGTGAAACCTGTGATGAACGAGGTAGAATTTCAAAATACAGTCATTAAGAAAATAGGCGACTGAGGAAGCTTGTCAAAATATCTCATCTTCGTTATTTTAGGTTGTTAAAAATCATCACTTTCACAGACAGCTTGTTCATTTTTTTCTGGTGTCATGTGCAGCCCAAATCACGATTTATTTTTATTTATTTTTTGGATGTGCAATACTAAGTTTTCAAATTCAAGTAGTTGGTGGATTGCCTGTGTGATGTAAAGCCAAGCTCTGTATAATTAGCCTAGTTTCGAGTTTTCGAGTCTGACCACAATTGGACGTGACTCTTAAGGCAGAATGTTTACATAAGACGTGTTCAAAACAGCTAGACTGAGCAAGGCAGAAAATGCCGTTTAAAGTCTCACGCAGTTTTAATCTAGTTAACAAAATTGCTGTTAGATCATGGTGTTAATTAAATGACTGTCATGTAAACATCTTGATAAAAATGACAAAATAAATGAAAGCAAGAATTAACAATCAAAAACATCTAGAAAGAGTATGATTGTTTCAAATATTCGAAATCATAGCCTTACAGAGACTGATCTGCTTGAGTTGAAGCTAAACAGTAAATATAGTTCACTTTAAACCGAAACACTTTGATAACAGGTTAATTTTCTCCCTCAAACATGTCATATACAGAATGTTTATTAGTTATATACACAATATACACTACCATTCAAAAGTTTAGGGGTGATAAGATTATGTTACCCTTCAGGGAACTAAAGCTGCATCAAAGTGCTTTGGGAATTCCCTCTGCGTGACCACGCTCTGAATCACATGTGTAATCATTCCAATGGAAGGATGAGACGTCATGGGCGGGTGACGTCATCAACCAGGAAGCATAAAAGCATATGTGGTGGAGCCAGGGAGCGGAGCACACCGAGTCGGCTCTCAAGGAGGCCGACTGCCCGCATTGAGAGCTTCTTCCATTGCGTACACTTCGCTCCCTGAAGGCTCTCTTTGTGGAGGGAGGCTTCACCAGCATTCTTCAGGGTGCTGGTCCCGCTTACACCGAGGCAGAGCGGCTGCTGCCTTCATGGGGTTCTTCCTTCTGGGGTGAGGAATTGACACTTTGCCTGTCTTCCTAAAAGGAGGTTGATGTGGAGGGCATCGATAAGGTTTTGCCCCTGAATAGCCCCAGTATGAGGAGCTAATGGAGGTGTTTACCAATGCTGTGGCCAAGTTAAAAAATGATTGGCCCACTGAGAAGCAGGCCGAGCCGCATCGAAGCAAGTTAGATGAATGCTTTATGTGGTTGAGGCCATCACCTACATTCTGGAGCCTGCCATTTTTCCCAATCTTCATCCCTGCCTCAGACTATTATGGGAATGTGTTTGGGTTGAGTGAGCATGGTTATGCAGGGCGATGCCCCGGGTTGAACAGACACTGGCAAGTTATCAGTCCCCAGCCACAACATAGTCCTTAAAGGCTACAGCACTGCCCTGCAAGCCGCTGCGTACAACGTCAACACTGGTGTCTGCACACAAAGTCTGCGTTACAGTTGAGACTATCCTCCAATTATCATGGACTGTCGTACTCCAGGCTTTCTGTCCTGCTCCCTCTTGGGAGTCCGACCAGCAGAAGCTTAATTGTGTCCAGTGCAAGCACTGGATGCATACATCCACTGAGCTGTCCTGTGGAGATAGGCGGACCAACTGCTAGTGTTCTACTGTCCACCTAAGAGATTCTTTCATCTACAAAACAGACCCTCAATCGGTGGTTGGTGGAGTTACATATTCATTGCTTACGAGTCCTCTGATTTCTCCTCGCCATTGGGGGTTAAGACTCACTCGATCAGAAGTATGGTGGCCTCCAAGGTCTTTCTAGCATGTGTGTCCATGCAGGACATCTGTGATGCAGGGGGTTGGTCCACACGCCTAACATTTGTCAGGTTCTCAGGCTCTTCTGTTCTCTTGCCCTAGCTACACACGGGGCAGGGATTTGGACGTCTGGTGCTGTGGGTATTCTCGTTCCCAAAGCACTTCGACACAGCTTGAGTTCCTGAAGGGGGACGTCTCAGGTTACGTATGTAACCATGGTTCTCCGAAGGGAACGAGAAACTGTGTCTCGGTGACATACTTCAGACATCCCTGCCAGTGCATGCTTCACTCCTAGAAGCTGACGCTGGCTCCACTGCACGTGCTTTTAAGCTTCCTGGTCAATGACCTCACCTGCCCATGACGTCTTGCCCTTCCATGTGATTCAGAGCGTGGTCATGCAAAGGGTGTTCCCAAAGCGCTTTGACCCAGCGTCTCATTCCCTTCAGGGAACCATGGTTAAATACGTAACCTGAGCCGTTTTTGGAAGAAGTGTCTTATGCTCACCAAGGCGGTTTAAAGAGTATTATTGCTAAGTATTATTACAATTTAAAGTTACTATTTTTCATTTAAATAAATTTTAAAGTACAAATTATGTAGCAACTCAATGTAATAACTAGGCATTCTGTTAAAACTGCATTATTACATTATGTGAAAAAATTTATATTACATGGAATATTTCATTATCGCGTATATCACAAAAACCAAATAAAAACAAACCTAGAGACTGCACACATACACTGTGTGAGTTAATCTATTAAAATGCATTTAGAAAGCCTCTGCCAACACATCTCAGACAATCATGTTTTACAGCAGTGGTATAGCAATATTCGTCCTTCAGATATGCATACATAACCTGCTCAGCTGCTTAAAATTGTATGAAATATTCAATTCCAGGTTTAATCAGCAGAGCATAACATTAATTTGAAGACTTGTGATATTTCATCAAGCAAGAAGGCTCAGACCATCAGTTAGGAAAGAAATGATTGGGCACGAATCAACCAACCAGACATCTTCACCAAGGAAAAGTGACCTTGCAAAATTACAGCGGCAGAATCTTATCATAGTGCCACTTGGTTCAGTGGAGAATAAACAGCCAGAGCGCATTCCACAACAAGCACACCAACCACGTAGTGAGGAACTCTTTAAGAGATGAGAAACAAAGCCCCGCTGAGCCATGTGTGCTTAAGAGTTTTGTTTCTCTCTCTCTCTCTCTTTTATTTCTCACTGACTACAGTGTGACGCAAAGAGAACCTGACCCACAAAACACAGGGGCTATGACTAAGTAAAAAGTATATGTTTCTAACAATAAAACAAGTGACATGATGGGATTTGACAATATCAGGGAAGCTTTAACTTTTCAAAAGTGCAGTCTGAAAGTGCCTCAGATGTTACCGCTGTAGAGGCAAATTCCTCAGATAGGAACAATGCTTCTGACAAATTAATTGTGACTCAAATATATTCGCAAACAGAAAGGTGCAGCGTGTTATTAATTTTTGTATGCAATATAAAATATCTATACCAAATTTAGATTCGTTCACATTAACCAATCAGTAGACTTTGAGGTGCGTTCTGCCTGTCAGTCAATTGACATGTTCACAGGGAAGTCCAACTGTATATAGGCAGCAGGAAGCTGAGAGCGTGACAGAAGCGGATCATTCAAGTTAAAGCAGCAAATACAGGTTCATAAGCAGTTGATAGTTGTTAGTTTGTCATGAAGGAATTTTATTTTGATACCACTGTTTTTGACAAACTTTGACATGCTGAATACAACTGTATCTTCGTAGGATGGGGAATAGAATAGATTTTTTTTTTTCACAAAGTATCCTCAAAGACAACAGTACTGTATTCAACACACATTTAACATTCATAATGTGAAACAATTAATAGCATACGGTTACTTGATTTTATCAGGAAAGTGGTAGGTAGGAGAAGAAATCAATTTATAATATCATAATTAGGACATGTATTTATAAGTTTAACACATAGCCTACAAAAGCCATTGCATAAATAGATTATTATTCTAAATAGATTATATATATATATATATATATATATATATATATATATATATATAAAATGGTCAATTCTGATTCCATGTTGTCTTTAAGTAGTCAGTAGGTGTGGTATGAGGATCATTTGTCTCATGCTTGTGTGTTCCTGGTAGGCAATTTTTTATTTTTATCTTGGACCAAGATTGTTCCAAGATTGCACTAATAAACAGCAGTCCATCGATAAGGATTGTCATAATTCATACTTTCAAAATTCAACAGACTTCTGCCTGATGCCATTTAAAGTTCAGAGAGGAGAAAAAAACAACAAAAAAAAAACACCTTTTACATGTTAGCGAGACATCTTTAACTTAGTGACAAAATTTTTTTGTCAACTGGCCTGAAACTCTCACATCCCCCCATCTTTACCATTGAGCCCAATAGTCCAAAAATGGACTAAAACACAGGTTTAGCATTAATTTGAATTAATTTTCAAGGTACTTGTCTGCTTGTTCTGAATAATGTCTATTTACATTCAACATGATTAGCAATTGTGTAAATGGACAAAGTTCCACTTAAAGCACCGAATAAACACACTCTCCTTCAGACCAAGCCAGAGGAAAACAGAGCAAAAAACAACCACTGGAGTCGCCCCTTGATGCAGAGCCCGTAAAGCCAGATTTAGATATGTGCAGATATGTGGTGTGGCTGATGAGATGTCTAAATCTTCATGTCCAGCCTCCGATCACGAACTTCAAAAGAGATGAGAGAAATAAACAGAGTTCACCCTAAACCTTCAGAGCACACTGACGGGATGCTCTCAGCTAGAGTAGAATAGCCTGATTTATATACTTAAGAGTCCTTTGTGTCTTTGATATGACAAGACTGGAGCAATCAGTTCTTCAGGCATCATGACTTACTGTCATTATGCACTAATGTCGATGTCTCAAATATGAAAACACGAACACTAAACGTGAGGGGGTGTGAAATCAACAGCGACAGACTGGGAGAAGGAAAAGAAATAGGTTATGAGCTGGAGAGAAAGACAGGGAAGGAGGACAAGACATGGATTGAAGGACTTATGATCAAACAAGGGGTGGAAGGGAAAGAAATCCATTCATGGATTCATTCTCAAGCAATTCTGGCACACAAAAATTTCAATTATCAGAATGAAAAAAAATATTCATAATTCTGTTTATTGGAAAAGCATCTGAAAGACAAAACATTACAATTTAATGTCTGTGGAATATTTTCCAATATTTTTGGCTATTGGTTAACATGAGGGATGGGAATCAAGAGCAACGTAGCAATTATTATTATTTATTTTTTATTCTGCATAATTATTCATAGTAGTTTTAGTACATTCAATCCTTTCCCCACCACTGACAAGATTTTCTGTTATTTAGGATACAAAGCTTCCCTACTGACGAGTAATTCCGGTGATCTATGTTTCATTTTTATACTGTAGGGGTGCTTTGGAGGTGTTGATGGACTTTTTTTTGGTTTGAAATAGTTTTTCTTGGATGGAACTATATAAAAATGTATTTGTTCTGATATATTAATTGCTGACATTCAAACAGTAAAATATTCTGGGGGACAGATTTGGGAATAGGATCAGAAATACTGGTGGTGACTGGAAAATTAAAAATAATATTCTAACGGGAAAGAGTTAAATAAATATTAAAACGTATATAAAAAATAAAACCTTATAGACTTGTTTTTTTTTTTTTTTGTATTAGACAGAATTTTTTATGATTTTTTTTTCAGTCTTTTAAAGTCTGTATTATTGTGGTGTGTTTTGGTATTGCAGTGTACCAAATAATAATATCCACGTCACTTATGGCGCTTTTCCACTGCATGGTACGGCATGGTACAGTTCGGTACGGTTCACTTTTGGAGGGGGGTTTCCAGTGGGTACAGTACCTGGTACCTGATACTTTGGTACCTCTTCGGTTGAGGTTCCAAGTGAACCACACCATTACCAAAACATGACGTGTAATTCTGCGTAACTGAACTGGCGACACAAACACAACAGAACCACTAGATTTAAATCAGCACACCCAGCAATGTATCGAACACAACTGTTTTGAATGAGCGCACCTTTTTCCATTGTCTGTTGAGGAAGTACAGACATTCCTCTGATTGATAGCAGAAGAGCGGATCCAGCGAGAGCTTGATGGGGAGAAGAGGGATGAAAATGTTTTTCACGAGTCGAGGCAGTAGAGGCGACGCAACAATAATGACTTGAGAATAATCCTGCCCACTTTTAAGCGGCACTAAACTTCAGTGGAAACACAAACCAAGCAGAGTTGAGCCGTGCTGTATCGTATCGTTCTGAGCTGTACCGAACCGAGTCATACCATGCAGTGGAAAAGTGCCATTATTGCGTTATTAAATGGCAGATCCCTCCATTCTTCAGGGCACCAGCCAAGGACTTTCACCTTGACAATAAAGAATAAGAATTATACAAATTGGAGGAAGTTTACCTGCTGACTAATCTGAAGTGTAAGTGAGGTTCTGGTGAGCTTGTAGAGCCTCTAATTATCAATACAAGAATACAATTAAAATGAATTTATTAACACAAAAAGAGTAAAATATCACACTCACTAAATACTACTAAAGAAACTGACTAAATTACAAAGGGGAAATGACTAAACTACTAAGAAAATTTATTCAATCAAACAGAAGCTACAAACTACTACACAAATGGGTGATAACTGGATGAATGCTAAGAAATTGAGCAACAGATTAGATGAAGCAATGAATGGATAGTTATCAGTTTATTGGTTAGTCAATTGTGGTCACTCTTGATGCTGGTTTGGAATAGTAAATAAGCATAAATTGGCTATGTGTATACACTGACCCTGGATAATAATAAGTCTCTACACAAATAGCAATCTCATACAGCAACAACCTAATATCAAGACCTCTGGGAAAAGATTTGGTAAGCTGACATTCCACTTGGTCAGGTGAGCAATCCACCAATGGGAAATGCTTTCCACTGGTTTCCTTCCGGTCACAGTGGGAGTAGACTGGATTACTTTCCACAGTTGTAGAACTGCATCAAGTGCTGGAGGTTCACTGGAAAAGCTGTTATTCCTTCCGGACCTACGCCATAGGCTATACGTCAGTTTTCATTTATACTTCTGTGTCGTTTTCCAAGTCTACATGCAGTACTACATGCTAGTATGCAGTGTCTAAAGCCTTGTTGCTTGTGTAACCCGCAGACTACAGCAAAAGCCAAAGAAGAAGCGATTTGTTGGAGAAGCATTATAGCAGTGATGGAGGCAAATAAATGTAAAATCATTAAATCATTTTTGAAAACTACAAAAAGGAGTCTGATGTATAATGCTATGTAGGCTAGTAAAATAAGTGAAAAGACACTTGTTGGTGTAACATTAAAATATATTAAAATGCACATAAACACACAAAACTCAAGTACACATGGAGGGAGGGGTTCTAGTAGACCAATCACAGTCTGTGTAGAATTGATGCGCTGTTATATTTTTGGAGAGGTGCACGTCAGGCTACAGCATAGGCTCCAGTTTAGGATGTGCGTCTATGCGTACGCTACGGCATAGGTTTGATGAAGTATAAATCAGCCCTTACTGCTGGCCAGAACTGTTTGGTGTCCCTAATGACTCAGGTTGTTTGAAATTTAGCACCTTGACGCAGAGAGTCTCCCCTTCCCACCATCTCTAACAATCCTAATTACAATGGTCCTTTAAGGGACGTTTACACTACAACATTTTTTGGCCAAAAACTTTAAACTTTTTTTTTTTTTTTTTTTTGCCTGTTTGTTTAAACGGCAATGGCATTTTGGGGACTGAAAACACATATATATATTTTTTTTAAATGGGTTTCAAAGTGCAAGTTTTTGAAAATGCCACTGTTCTTGTTTCTGTGTAAACACCCAATATGGGAATCTTTGAACATGGTGATGTCATGCGCATACTTAGTACGTGTTCGGTATGTAGACATGCACAGTACGTGTCGATTTTAAAGGGAAGCACAAACATATATACACCGCAATGGCGGATTACATGGTATTATGGTTGCTGCTCATGAGTTTGAATTGTTAATTCTTCTCATGAAGAATTGTTACAGAAATCATATTCCCATCAAACATCACTCTTTTTCCTACAGAAACCAAAAGCTCCTGAATGACAGTTGGTGGTATTTGTAGATTGGATTGTACCAAATTATTACAGGGGATTGAACAGAATAAAGCAAGTAAAAAGAAAACTGTAGCAATTAAAAACAATAATGATGAAGTTCCAGTAATTAAGCATGTGACCGACGGGAGAGAAGACAGGCCACACCATGAAGCCAGACTGAATGCTGCACAGTGGGAAGTAATGGCAATCCAAATGTAATCTAAGCGTTATTATTCCAGCAAACTGTGTCCTCTTATGAGAATGCAGCATCTGAGGCTCTCATCACGACCTCTCCCTCTGTCTGGCTGAGCTCAAAGTGCGTATCTGAAGCAGACATGTCCAATTAAAGATACACACATGCTCCAACCTCACAGCTTCTGATGAGACAACAGGGACAAATACGACACAGAACTCATTCTTAATGTCATGTGTGGTGGTGTGGTTATGTGTTGCTTATTCTGACAGGTTGGTATGTCTGCTGCTTGGGGAGAGTGAGAGAGAAATATCAACAGCTGATTAAGTCAAGGCCCTGCAGCAGCCGAAGCCATTTGCTTTGCAGATTAAACATGGCTACGAGAGAGAGAGAGAGAGAGAGAGAGAGAGAGAGAGAGAAATGGAGCAAGAGAAAGAGGAGCAAGGGAAAGCAATTCTATT
The DNA here is from genome assembly GCF_023724105.1 of Carassius gibelio. Taxonomy (NCBI): domain Eukaryota; kingdom Metazoa; phylum Chordata; class Actinopteri; order Cypriniformes; family Cyprinidae; genus Carassius; species Carassius gibelio. The sequence goes on from NC_068391.1 coordinate 14,339,237, forward strand.
GGAGTTAACTGTGCTATTTCCCCCTTTGTGCAGATTGAAAATGAGACTGGCCACGACAGTAATGTGCATCAAGGGACACCAGCATTCAAAGAGCACTAAATCAACAACAATAAAACTAGCACCAATGTTTTCATTGAGAATAACGCAACACTGTAAAAAACACATATAAAGAAATATGATGGAACAAATAAGCCCTAATATTAATTGCATATTAATACTAGCCTGATATTAATAATAATAATAATAATAATAATAATAATAATAATAATAATAATAATAATAATAATAATAATAATAATTGTCTTGAAATTGTCAAAGGCAGCAGAGACAGGCGATATCTTTGACTATCGTTGATATACAATATATTGTCTACCGGCATGACTTGCAGTGCACACAGTCTAGATTCATATTAAGGGCATGTAAATGCATGAGTTCGATCTGGAATACATATGGACTTAATTGATTTGTGAGAGAAACAGAGCAGAAATAAATTAACAGAAGTTTCCCAAGAGGGAGATGACAACAGTCTCAAAGCGGAGTCTCCCTGGTCTTTTCTGAACATTTCTTTTCTCCTCCCCAGCCCTATGGTGTCATTAGACCTCATCTTTAAAATATTAAAAGCACCCACAGGCCACTTTGCTCTGCTGGATTTCACAGATAAAATCTGTCCTTAGAAGAAAAAGAGGGGCGTTTTCATACAAACAGTATGTCACCATACTGAGGACGGTTGTCAGCAATCTGATCAAAGGGCTTACAACAAATGTTAAAAACTCTTACTCTGTGAAATACACATAATGAACAACTAAAATCAAGGGAATTTATCTTCAATAGATTTTTTTAATCAAAGCTGCCTTCAACATTATTCATAAATTTACTGAGAATCCCTTTAATTCAATAGCTGTACTTGAACTGAATTTGAAACAAATATGTTGTATAACTATGATTCAAATGAGAATTTGAGTAGAATAAAAAAAAACAACTATACAATAATTTCTTAGCACGTTTACAGCACAAGTATTCCCCAAAAAACATGTTATATTGCACGTCAAAGAACGTCACATCTTCGTCAAGAAATATTAGAAATCTGATGTTAGACATTATTTAAAAAGTTTCCTGATTGGGCATGACACCTCTGATCAGAATGATTCCAAACAGCTGATAAAAGATCCACAAGGAATCCACACAACTCCAGTCCATCAATCTAGTGAACTAGAAAGCTATATGTTTGTCAAATCCATCATTAAAGGGATAGTTCATCCAAAAATAAAAATTCTGTCATCAAAGGAAGATATTTAGAAGATTGCTGGTAATCAAACAGTTGGTGGTTCCCATAGATTTCCATACTGTAGTATTACTTTTCCTACTACGGAAGTCAATGGGAACCATCAACTTTTTTATAACCAGCTATCTTCAAAATATCTTCTTTTAGAATGTTCAATTTTGGACCGTTTTCACTTGTAAACAGTGCTTGATCTGTGTATATTTCTCTCCTGATTCAGTGAAGATAGCTTTTTCACTGAGACAACTTTGGTTTTGCTGGAACCAGCGGTTTGAAGTTAAAAATATTTTGATGCCATTTCACTTCTCAAAACATTAATTATTGGACTGGAGTTTTGTGGATTACTTGTGGATCATTGTGATGTTTTTTTTTTTTTTTCAGCTGTTTGGACTCTCGTTCTGATGGCACCCATTCACTGTGGAGGATCAATTGCTGGGCAAGTGATGTAATGCTTAATTTCTCCAAATCTGTTCAGAAATAAACTCATCTTCATCTTCCATGGTCTGTGGGTGAGTACAATTTTAGTTACGATCTAAAATAGAGAAAAAACACCAAAAGGAAAGTGTTTTCCATCAGAAATATTTAGAGGACCAACTATACTGAACAGTATAAATAAAAGTACCAATTGTAAATTTGAATCTCTCTCTGTAACATTTTGTCCTGCATGGTCAATAGACATTCACAATATTTGTTCCACGTGCAGCTTTGCACAGCACCCTGGTAAAGCCCCTTATCTCCAAAGCAATTCATCTCCTGCTGTAATGCAGCATATACTTGCAAATAGGTTATCCCTTGATCTGGACTCTTGCTGTGAAAAAAGATAATCCCTGTCACAGGTCACCGGCCTCTCATAAATAATACTAAGAAAAAAAGGAGTTAAACAAAAGGCCAATTTTGCAGTGATGCAATCTAGTTGCAAAATAATTCAAACAGTTCTGGCAACCTTTGATTCTTTATATCTATAAAGCTGTTGTGTTTAAAATGCAGGTAAGAGCGCTATTACATTCGTGTAATATTCCAGCAAGATCATGCAGCTTTCTCTTAGGGAGCTTCAATCAACAAACCATCATTATCGTCGCATGAGCATATTTCACAGGGAGGAGAAAAGATTCTCACAATCACAGCCTCAAGGGAAGATCATTATCTGTCGAAAGAGAACAACCTGTGCAATTATTTTTTTTCTCTAGTGGACTGCTACCACTTGCTGTTTATCAGTTTAAAACAGTGGAAAAATGAAATATATACATGTGTGCTCAGAAGTTTTCATACCCACATTTAAATTAATAAATAAATAGGTAGATAGGTACAGGTAGGTTTCTTTCTCTCAAAATATTTAGACTGGGTAAGACAGTGTATGATTTTACATTTTGCGTCAGTAGTAATAAATTACAAACAACTCCTAAAACTAAAAATTAATAAAAATGATTCCTATTATTTTTTATAAATAGTGAAAAAAAAAATATCTACAAGTTATTTAAATACTTATGAGTAGAACTGCATAACGAGTTTGCTCATAATGCTGATAACTAATAACTTCCCCATACATCCACAAACATGTAATCTTAACATACATATGTCGACAACAACCTGGCACCATTTCTAGCACAGCAGTGATGACCAAAGACTGAAAATCAATACTCATGGTGAGGCTTTCCTATATTAGTGTCTCTCTCTCTCTGTGTGTGTGTGTGTGTGTTTGTGTAAGAGGGGGCATGAGCTGTGGTTTGGTCCTCTGAAGCTGTCATCACTGTGGAAAGCTAAAGAGATTTTGTGATTGGCAGAGGCTCTCTGCTGGGGGGGAGGGGGAGGGGTATGTTCCAGAAGTGTCGGCAGGTAAATGGAATTTCTGATTATGGCAGACTAAACGTGGCGAACCGCGAGACAACAGAACTTCTCAAGCAATCACTGCTATACCTGCTCCTAACAGCTGTGTATTACTGCATCATACTGGAAGACTATGTGCTACCTAGACAAATCAATGAACGCATCAATACTACATAATTGTTATATGAGATAAATATAAGGCACCAAAATAAACATTTAAACACCTGGAACCTGAAAACTGAATGATGAGTCTCCTGGCCTGAATAATAAATAATAGATAAAAACAAGGCTGTTTCAGAAGGTTAGTAACTTACACTGCTACCTAAAATACCCAATTTGAGACTCGTATGTTCATTAAGGATGCATTTAATTGATAAAAAAATACAGTAAAGGCCGTAATTTTATAAAAGTATTACTACAACTTAAAATTAACATTTTCTTTTTTAATATATTTTATATTAAAAATGCATTGCGTCCATACTAATTCAAATAATTTCTTGACAGACAGATTCTGAAACCGAGCACATGTCCGTAATCCAAATATATTGACAGCTTCAGTATTATGCAGTGCAACATGTTAGTCACTTCTTGTCTGCCTGATAAGGTGGCAACAGTTCTCAAACAAATGTCACCCCCACCGCAGGAGCAAACATCAGTAGACTGACTCAGATGTGCTGGAGAGATGAAACGGGGAGATTCCAGACCCCACAGCATTGGCCCAGGCTTGTGTCATTTGCAGAGACCACGACTCAAACCAACATGTGCTCATGTGTGCCGGTTATATAAAGCCATTGTAGGTTGATTTGCTGAGGTTTTGGTAAAGGTTCAGAGTAACTATTGTAGCTTGTTTGCAGTACAGTTTGTTTGCGATTAGTACACAATCATCTGATAATGATGATTTGATCTAAATTACAATCCTTGTGCACTTTAAATTCCAAATGTGAATTTCATTCAACAGGCTTAAATACAGAGCGGCTCCAGAATGTTTGCAGTAAAAGTGTTCAACAATGGTTCAAGTCCATTCAGCAGCTGCGAAAGCAAAGCACTCTAGGAGTCTTATTCATTTTAAAATGTGCTTAATAGCAAATATTTGTGGCCATTACAGGTTATTAAAGTTAGCAACAGTGACACAGAAGAGGGATTTCTTCCACTTAAGCAATTAAAGACTGAAAAACATGAAGATCATCAACAAAACTACGACCTGATACATACAGAAACTGAAAGATGTTGCTTTATGTGGAAAGGCGGTTTTGAGTTTCTGTATCTACCTTGTAGTTGTTTTTGTTGATGATCTTAATGCTTTTGAGTCTTCATTTGCTGAAGTGGAAGAAATATCAGTAATATATCCAATTATATTACTATAGTTAAACTTATATATTGGCTATTTTATATATACATGATATTGATAGGCTATTATTACACCAAGTGCAATGTATTTACAATATTCCATTCATCTTTATTAATACAATTCTAATTAGGCTACTACTACTACTACTCTACTCTATATATATATATATATATATATATATATATATATATATATATATATATATATATATATATATATATATATATATATATATATATATATATATATATATATATATATATATATATTTTTTTTTTTTTTATAATACAAAGATAATTAGACAACTAAACTTTGATTTAATCTAGGTAAGTTTACTAGTGCAACTCACCCTTAATTTATTTGTATAAACCATTAGCCAAAAATTCATGATCAGGACTGCAGTGCACTACTTGGAGTGACAGGGAGAACAAAAAGCACAGAGAAATGGTATAATGCTGGAACCATGGCTTTATGGTAAGCACATGTGCATAGGCCTGTCGCGATAGACGATAAATCAATTAATCGCATGATAAGAAAAATGAGCTAGATAATTGTTTTTGGTCGTGATAATTTCTTTTTTCAATTTTAATTTGAAAAAAATTTAACATGTCAAGATGTGTGGTTAGTCTGGAGCGCAGCCTGTGGACAGCCCGCAGCAGAAAACACCCTCTCCGATGGCACAGATGTCTCGGGAATAAAGAGATAATGTCTCGCTAGAGTGACCAGCTTTGGGAAGCACTTTTCATTTTCTTGTGGATGTTTGCTTCGCAAATGAAATTTCATTGTACTTGCACTACTGCTTTATTTTAATATAGCGTAGGTAATTTTGCAAGTAACTTTGTTACGAAATGGGCCTACTTTTCGCTCGCTTCATTTGGCTTGCTCAGCTAAATACGTTTGTAGGCGTGTAGTTGAGTGTGTCAACGCACCCAGTGAGTTCACACATACATGCGTGCACGCGTCGTTTTCTCCTTTCCAAAGCGCTCGGGCAGTTGCGCTCCTGAGGCGTCTGTCGTTGCTAAGCATCCATCAGCTGCGATCTCCGTTACAACAAGGAAATTTCATTAATGGATTTCCAGCACCGAAAAACCCTTGCTGTAACTCTGCTACAAGATTTATTTCGAAGAAAAGCAATAATCTCTGCAGTGTTTGGGTGCACCACATTTTTTTAAAAACAACTGGGAATTTCATCCCGAAGTATGCTGATTGAGCTGGTTCTTGTCACACGCGCTTGCGTCATTCTGAAAAGCTGAGATGTTTTTAACTCGACGTGGTGCGGACGTGCCTGGAAAAAATTATCGTGTCGCTTCCATTATGAGCGCAAACCGCATTTGAAATAAAAAACTTGAGCAAAAAAAAAAAAAAAAGATGTGATATGTGAACGGTCAAATCATTGGTCAAAATGTTTACTTTCGGTTAACGGTTAAACGGTCAATATGAGCATCCCTAACTGGCATATAAACATAATATAACATACAAAATTAATTAGTTTAAGCCACACAAAGTCAACATGTTGGTATTTCTTGCTCTGAATCTGCCATAAAATAAAATTAAAGTTTATTGATATTTGAAAAGGTGTACCTGCGTTATTATTCCATTATCATTATATTAGTTGAAACTGGTCTTAGAACGACAATATTATCGTTTATCGCTATAATTTCTTGGACAATTTATCATCCAGCAAAATTTGTTATTGTGACAGCCAGTGTTGGGAAGGTTACTTTGGAAATGTAATAGGTTACAGATTACAAGTTACTCTGTTTAAAATGTAATAGTAGTGTAACTTTTTCAATTACTTTATTAAAGTAATGTAACTAATTACTTTTGAGTACTTTTGATTACTTTTCTAAATTTGTGAACATTATAATAAATAAAAGCATATATATCAACTCAAATAAAGTTATCTAATAAGCATGTGACATATGCTGTTTAATAAACTCCTGAAACATTGGTGTTTTTTTTTTTAAACTGCTGTCTCTTTATATATGATATGATGATAGTTTTCTCAAAATAAGTAAAATGCATGAAGTGACAGAGCAGTTTTAGAAATTATGTGTATGTGCTCGTGTACTCCTATATTGAGACGGCAGAGGTTGAAAACACTGCGAGCTTCAGTAGGCCTATGTGTAGTAAATGAAACTGCATGTCTTTGCCATTAATTTACAGGAGGGGCAGACTGGGAAAAAAAAATCTGAATGGAAAATTCAAACTCATACAAACAAATTCATGGACAATACTATTTTTTGTATGGACCTGACATAAAAAAGGTTTAAATCTTTAATATGGGGACATGTCAAATAATTAAAAGTTCTCTCCTGAACGGCACCTTCACTTCCATTTTTCTCTTCAGTCTCATTATTTTGCCCCCTTATCCATCTTAATACTCAAGATTGAACAAAACTGTACTTTACAATACAATACTCTACAATACTACAATATATTTATAGAAAAATCCTAATACTGTACACGAGTCATGTTTTTCCCTTACAAAATTTACCATGCTTTTATTAGCCTATATAAAAGTACAATAACCTTGTATGGTTTTTTGTTTTGCAAATGGATTCGTATTTATTTTTAAATAAATAAATTTGTAAAATAATTTTACATTTTTGGTTACCACAGTTAAACAATAGTAACCATTTTCACTGGATTTATAGTAAAATAATAAAATGTTAATTTTCGCAAGGGTTGTGTCAAAAAAGCATCTTTACAGATGAAACTGACCTGAAACCCTGAACAGTAGTTCTGCTTCTCTGTTCCAGCTGTGCGCTTCCACAGTCCACTCTTTTATCTCTCTTTCGCATTGATTACTTGGAGTCTGATCCAAACCGTTTGGCGGAGGCGCGGAGAGCGCGCGAGTCACGACTAACAGATTTATTAGAGATTTAATTATCAAATGGCGGATTCGCAAATGATCGCTTTAGTACATTCGGCAGGCAATTATACAATAATGATATTAAAATATTGGGACAAGTTGAGGAAGACTGAGGAAGCTGGCAGGCCACCGGGAATTGTCCCGGTTCTCCCGGTGTCCAGTCCGCGCGTGATTTCAACTGACACGCAGAACGTGCAGGAGTCATATATTGCATTTTGGGGGCTTGATATTCACAGACACCAGTCCATGTCATGTTTTGATTCAAGTGTACTGACCTACTTTTGATTTAGTCATCCAAAATGTGGCATATTCCGTCCGCGTTAGGCATTCCATTTTTCTGACTGGATTCTACGAACCAGACTGTGTTTCCGCATCCCGGAAATTATTAGGGCGTATGTCTTAGAATAGTCAGTGCAATTTGGGAAAGAAATCAGTTAAATCTGTATGTGGATGTGTGTAAATATTCAAATGTAATCCCCTTTGTAATCGTTAAAAAATTCATAAGTAACTGTAATTTAATTACTCATTTTTTCTTAGTAACTGTAACTAATTACAGTTACATTAATTTTGTAATTAAATTACGTAACGCCGTTACATGTAACTAGTTACTCCCCAACACTGGGACAGCCCTACATGTGCCAAAAGATTGAGCTGTGGTGCTCATGTAAGCAATGGGTTTAAATCATCTAAACCTTCCTGTCTTCTCATCTTTCTTTTACTCATATCAATTTACAGATTATAAAAAATAAAAACTAATTGGTGCCACAAAGAAAATAATAATCGGGACCAAAACAATATAAAACCCACAAAATATAAACAGGAAAGCTATGAGGCTTTCAGTAATGTGAAATGAAAGAGGAAATAAGCATTTATCTATATTGTTCCTGATTGATGCAGGCATGTGTTGAGTGTGCTCTCTGCCCACACTAACAGTAATCAATAGGCAACATAACGAACACAATGAACCCGTCTGAAGTGAATCATGACTCCCTCACAGTCTTGCGCCAGGTATCCACTTATTCAGTAAAATCAGAGGGTTACATTTATTTATTTATTCATTAATTTATTTCAGAGGAAAAAAAAATGGGAATGATTATGTTTTAGTTTTTCTTTTTTCCAGTGAGATTTGTAAATCAAAGGGTTGCATAACAAGCAAACAAGGGCAAGAAGATCCTAGAATCTCACAAAAGTGTTTTATGCACACGTATACACACACAAAAAAAAAACTAATGATTAACAAAGTCCTAAAAATAAAGTGTAAAAATATAAATTAAAAAAACAATTATATATATATATACACACATATACATACACACACACACATACATATACATATATATATATATAAATAAATAAATTACATATCTAAATCTCACACTCATGAAATAAAGCCATATGCAAAAACAAAACAAAAAATACGCTGCTTTTTCTTCTTGCGATATACAAGTTGTTGTTGTTTTGTTGATTTCAGTGTCAAATATGACCTGGACATTTCCTGGGGTTCCATGCAGTTTTCCAAGCACTTATCTCAATGAATAAATGAGCTCTTAGCAGATCTCTGATTGACACTCTGATTATCACCAAGCACGCAGATAATCAGGTGACCTTTTCAAAGATCAGAACGGTTGGTTGCAGCTGCATTTATTAATGTCCTCTTCAGGAAGTGATCTCTCAGAGAAAAACCACAAGGTGCCCTAAACAATGTCAACCAATAACAGTGTCACTACCACCATCTGGTGCTCTAGCGAAAAAAAAAAAAAAAAAAAAAGCTTCATCAGCAATCAGAGGGTTAATAATATAACAATAGAACGGAGGAGAAAAAAAGGCTTCCTAGGTCTTGTGGAAAAAAAGAGGAATCTTTTTCCTCCGGATCCCTTGGATGGAGAAACGGCGTGGCTCATCCGAAATGGGTATGCTTTGTAGATTAGATCTTGGACTAGCTCTGAGCCCTGACCTTGCCAGCAACTTTGGCTTGGATTTCTACACGAATGAGATTCGGGGAGGAATAAGGCACAGAGATTTACTTTCATTAACTCACCTTAAAAAATGCAAATGGGTTTACTCGCCACAGCAACAACAGCTGCGGGTCCTGAACCTCTGTGGTGGAGGAGGAGGGATATTATATTTGTTTGTTAGTTTGCATTAAGCATGCAGCACATGACTTTACAATCAAGGAGCCCTCAATCTAAGGTGAGTAACTGTGGATTGGTAAAGGGATTCTGTCTTTGTGATATTTACTACTGTGAGATAATCTTGTCTTCAGAGGGGGGCAGCTGCATACTTCAAATACCCGCCAGTTAACAATCAGATTATGGTAAATAAGCGTGGATGTTTGTGCCGTCGTTTTTTGCTTGTTGTTGACAAATGCACGAATAGGAGAAGGACAGGAGAAAGAGAGAGAGAGGGAGAAAGTGAGACAACATAAGCTTAGGATGAAAGAGAAATGCAGCTGCCTGCGAAATAAGCACTTATGAAAATCATGATTCCTTCTATTCCTCTTTTTCCTGTTCTGCTGAATGCCAAGGCCACATCAAGGACATGATATGCTCATTTAAGCTCATCGTAAAGCCATTATACATTCAGGATTACGAATGAGCTTAGTTTGGGGCCTGGGTCATTAGTGAAATCTTTCTGCTTTGAGTGTGCGCGTGCAAATGCATTTTAGTTGGCCTTAAATTAATATTCAGGGTTCATTACAAGTTAAGGTCAGTTTAAAGCATTTATGGCATATATTAGTGACTATTGATTGCAGCCAATCAGCAGTTAGGGGTGTGTCTAGTAATGAAAGCGAGAAGAGAGCACTCACTGAGTGCACATGATAGATATTAGCAGATCGACTATAGATAAAATAATAATAATATTTAAATAGAGGAAGGGATTTTTTGGCTTTCCATGGCAGCAAAGTTGTAAAATTGCACATAATTTCACATAGAAAAGCTTAAATGTTAAACATTTATCTTATTGTGGCAATTCTATCGAAATGTGAGTATTGTAATGTTAAGGAATTGGCTCTGTTCACTTCCACTTCAAACCACTAGAGGAGGGACAAGTGAAAATTAATTTCTAGCAATCAAGATTATGCTGTCGACTGAGCTCGTACTGAGCCTAGAACATTTCTTAAATTATTGCTAAGATATATTATGGAAAATCAGCATTAGGTAGGTCAAGCTTATCGTTTTAAATGCAGACATTACTCTTGGAACATAAAATTTGATGTTAAAATCGAGTCAGCTGTTTTGCTTTGCCACTAAACTCCCCATGATATATTACCACTCCCACAAACCGATCCTGCCTGTGAATGCATCCGACACACACTCATATTACACTGCTGACCTTTCAATAGCGGAAATCCACTCTAAAAATATCATACCGGTTCATATCTGTATGTAAAACGGCATCAAAGGGGCCCCGCCGAGCCACGGCCTAAACAAGGGCCTATCTCTGGAGGGCTCATGGGCAAATCATTGCTGTTCACAGGCTTTGGGAAGACCAGCACAGCCTCTTCAGTGGACCAGAGAGGTGATTAATCACTAGCCCCTTAATCATGCCCAAAGGTCCCAATTTTAATTAAAAACAAAGTTCTCTTTTCATTATTCCACTCCAACTGAAAGACGATAAGACCCCCTTCCCCCGTAACATATTACTACCGGGGCCCCCACCTCTGTCTCTTTCACATCTGGAGACTGAGAGACCGCAAAGAGTGATGAAGAAACATACAGCCACCATCTGAGCCAAAGAGGTAGCCACAGCGATTTTTCTCACCTGAGAAAGACCTGTGGGACAATAAACTGTAAAAATAGACAATATAATAAAGTCTTTTACAGAAAACATTGACTTATTTAGTTGTGTGTGATGATAAGTACTAATTTCTTTTGTGCAGGTTATAAGCATTTCTTATATGCAGTAGGTTGTGCATTCAAAACAAGCGGAATTACATGTCTGTCACTAAGCTCCGCCCTTCTTGGCTAGTGTTGCTAACTTAGACGAACATGATATTCCAGTTCACTTTGCTGACAAAGAGGTAAAACTGACTGAATATTATTGTTACAAATGAGAATCATGGCCCCGGTTGCATGAAAAACCTTAAGTGGTTTGACTTAAGGTCTCCCTGAGGGGGATAAAATCCCTGAAGCAAGGGCTTTCTTTAAAAGAAATGTAACAAATGTCTTAACTGTCAGCCTTACCTGAGTGTTATACATCTTAGATCGTTTCTGGCAGAACAAGGCATTGGAGACCTGGTTGCTTTAGTCATAAAATCTCCCACAACAAACAGACCACTGACTTTAAAGGTTTCATCTTTACTACAAAAACTGCTAAACTACTAAATCTGTAGATTATTGTAGAGATCTAGTCAAACAACATACTGTGAGTTAACCAGCTTAACAGAACTGGAAACAAGAAAATGTAAACCAAACCAAACCACATCAAGGACAAAAAAGGCAAAGAAGAAAACAGCCAAGCCTGCCACTATCCATCAGTCACCAGACGAAAGCCTTGCATGAGATAATTATCTCAAGGGCACAATGGAAGTGATATATACATGTAAATATAGACATATATGAAAACAGTTGTTGGTTTTATTTTTTTTATTAATATTATTATTTGTGTAGCACTGCTCTCAATGCACATTGCTTCAACTCATAACTTTTTATCTAAAATATCTTATTTTGATCAGTAAAATCACCCTGTGCTTGAGTTCAGCAGATGACTTAAGGGAGTTTTTTTCCTTCATTTTTAATTTATTTAATTTATTAAATTATTTATTGTTATGGTGTAATGGTTATTAGGACTTTGCTGCGGTGCATAACCGATTTTAAGGGAACACTTGAGTGATTAAGGGTAAATACTTAATGATAACCTTAAAGTACATCAAGTGGAACCTAACCTAACATCGTGTCCTAATCAGACATGACGCGACAACAATCTAGCAACAAGCAATTTGTCTGTCCCCAACCAGACGCATCACAGCAATGTGGAATGACAGAATCAAATTTGTACAGTTTTAACATATGCTTGCTTTAATTTGTTTTCAAGATTCAAGATTGTTGGTTTCAGTAAGGCTACAAATGTCACGCAAAATGTGACCTTGGACAAAAAGCCAGTCTTAAGTGTCAATTTTTTGAAATTTAGATTTATACATCATCTGAAAGCAAAATAAATAAGCTTCCCACTGATGTATGGTTTATTAGGACTGGACAATATTTGGCCGAAATACAACTATTTGAAAATCTGGAATCTGAGGGTGCAAAAAAAAAAAAAAAAATCTACAGGTGCTGGTCATATAATTTGAATATCATCAGAAAGTTGATTTATTTCACTAATTCCATTTAAAAAGTGAAACTTGTATATTATATTCATTCATTTTTTAAGGATTCTTTGATGAACAACATATTTAAAAGTACAGCAATTATGTGAAATAGAAATCTTTTATAATATTGTAATAACGTTTTTACTGCATGTAAATTCATTATTATTATTTATTACAAAGTACCATTTTATAAAAGCAATAAGGAACTAAAAAAATAAAATGTAGCTGATCAGAGTGCTGAACTACAGGGTTTAATAACATATCTGGCGCTGATAGCCTAGAGTAGAGTGTGTGTGCTTAACTGCTGTGGCTAATGGCTAATGCATCCCTTGGAAATGTCTGTCAAATCACTGAAAATGTTATTTTATAAAGCAGCTCGTCTTTCATCTTGAGTCACCTGGCAGGGAGGATACGGTGAGTTCAGATGTGTGATACAGTTCTCTAATTAAACGGAAGCCGTATAGGATTATATCTGAGCACCTGAAATACAGCGTGGCGAAATTCACTAGACAATTTGCCTGGGATGGTAAATGTGGTTATTTCAGCATGGATGGGCACAGATATGAAAACCCGACATGTGTGTCAATCACCTCAAACACATCTTTTTTGTGCCTTTGTCTAAAGGGTAACATGTGTAAGAGTGTTCAAATGTATAAAAGCTTTCACAGCACTTCAAAGTTTCCAGACCACTCTAGCTGTCTATTCCTATGTAATAGACAGATAAAGACAACCCGTGCTCAGGACATTACGATTCAATTCATTCGAGCGACGAAGCAGTACAAGTTTCCACAAAAACCAGCTACAGCTTTAAAGAAAAGACAAAAGTGAGTCCAGCCACATGTTTCTTACTGGCTCAAATCAAAATTGCTCGTGAATCTAGCTGCTGAATTCCACATCTAGGCCCCTGCGACTATGAAGAGAGAATGTGCATTTCAAAACGCTTTCAGCAACAACGTGCTTTCTCAGGGGATGAGGGTTGAGAATGTATTATTAAAATTTAGAGGAATACGAAAAGGATTCTTACCTGATTCTGGATCACCTGTGGAAAGAAAAGTCAAAAGTACAAAGTCAGAGGCACCATTCCAGAACTTGGTTAAAAGATTACAGATGCATAAAACAGAAGCTCTGCTCATTCTTTTATCTAGTCACATTTTTGGTCCTTACATAAATAAATCACTAATATCTCTTTTGACTTTTTGAAAAGACTTGCACACTGATTTGTGACAAGAATATGAATAAAAAAGTTATGAGGACAAAGGAAAATAAATGGGTTGAGTTAAAAATAAAGAAATTAAATCATAATGGATTATGAGGTCCTATTTGTCACAACAACATACATTTACAGTGTATTAAATAAATGGTTTTGCCCAGTGACAAAATGCCTACAGTTTAAGCTCTTGAACACTGAAATTTCACCAATTTACAAAGCACATTACTCACATTTAAATAAATCATTTTGCTTTGTTTGCAAACTATGAACACAAAAGCACCATATTTCCACAGGCAGCCAAAGCGGCTGTAATTCCGAGGAAACCAGCTGAATTCGTACTAGTAATGAGAGAGAGTGCAGGCAGCTCCAGGAAACCTCCAAGAGTAAAAAAAAAGAAAAAAAAAAAAGATCTGTTTTATGTCTTAATCAAACACTTCAAGTGTATAACCAATATTTTATAAATTCAGAGGAAAAGTAGGTCTGCCTTAAATAATGATGTCTCTAGTGCTCTGTGAACATAAATGATATCAGCCAGAATGTCAAAAGAATTTGGCCAAGAGGAGACATTCAAAATGACAAAACATGCATAAAACAGGAAGAGGGAATTTGTTTTTTAAAAGACTACTTGCACATCTGCATTTGCTCTCCAGCTGTGGTCTTGTATGTTGGTTTCAAATGCCTTCACAATCTATTCAAACTAAAATCCTAATATCTTGATATTTTTTGTAATATCTATTTGGGTAACAAATGAATGCACGCAGTACAAAACTGACTAATTTAAATGAGGGTCAACTATATGAGAATGGTAGATACTGGCTGAAAGGTAGACAAGGTCAAACACAAGACTGTCAGGTCAGGACTGACCGGCATTATTCAAGCTGAAACATGTTTTGTGTTTTGCATTCAAATACAGTTTTGGTTTGCCAAAACAATATTGATAACACTACTTAAAGCCTATATATGTGTAATGCATTATAAAAGTATTTTAATGCATTAATTATGCCTTGTAATGCACCTTATAATGCAAAATATCATTGTATGATTCCCCCCCCCCCCCAAGTTTTAGCCAACAGTTTTTAATAATCAAAATTACTTTTTCCAATTCTTTCTGAATTGGAAAATCCATTAAACATCTAAAATACATTTTATACAGTATAAAGATATACTGTTGAAGGAAACTTCAGAATGTATTTTATCTTTCAATAAAAGATAATCTTTTTAAATCATTATCATCAATAAATAGCAAGTTCCCATTTTGGCGACTTAAGTCATATTATATGACAAAAAGCCCAGCTATGTGAGTTACATGAACTAGAATGAAATTTTTCGACAGCTAGCCCCCATCTCTTATACATCATTAGTTTTATTTATTTTTGGCAGACACACAATCTCTCAATCAATGTACAAGATGCATGATTTCATGACTATTCATCGGTTTATAAACAAAACAAAACAAAATATCTGTTTGTGTTTCTAGCAGAGATTGCAAGTTCTCTCAGCAGGTCAGATGCCCTGTGGTTTATTACTCACTGAGACTATATACCTCTACAGTAAATGATCACATTATTAAGGCCTGGAAAAAAAATCTACTTTCTGCTCATTTCATGTTCCTGTTGTTATACTAAAGTGGAACTCACAGGAGAGACAGAGACTGTACTATATACTGTATACACTGTAAAAAGGCTGCAAAACACAGAGGTCAATGCAAATATACATTAAATAGCCACTGAATAATGTGTTAAAGCTGTGTCAGTAAAGGCTATGAATTGTTGTTATCGTATGTAATTACAAACATGCTTTTAGCAAATGTCACATTTTCCCTACTCCATACGAGCGTCTGCCTCAGCTGGAGTCATGGGAAATGATGAATGTACTCACTCTCCAAGTCCAGCTGGCAACAATAGGCAAAGTGCTGCCAAGATTAGCCATCGTAAAGAGAGCAGTCTTGTTGTTAGAACAAGTACTTTAGCCACCTGAAGCAGACATTTATCATTAAACGATCTGTTGGTAGTCTGTGTCCTTACAAATAACATGGTTAGGAAAATGTGATTATATTTATGCAGCTCATAATCATATTAAATAATATACAGTCACATGCTGCTAGCATACTCGCACAGATAGCTTTATATTAACAACAACAACAACAACAATAATAATAATAATAATAATTAGTTATTGCCCCCTTCTGAAGTCTTGAAGTTTTTGAAAATTAGTTAACACTGTATGAATTGATTTTGTTGTGGATTGCAGCAGTAAACATGGAGAGATTCTGGTGGTAAAATTGACAGAAACTGTGCCCCTTTTACTTCCTTGGAGTTCAAGGTTTCAATTATGTGATCTTCAGGTGTGAAGAAAGTATTTTCAAATGTCACTAGAATGAAACCGTTCTGCTAGGAAGAGTGAGTCTTAAAAATAACTAGAAACTGTTGCAGTTATTTCTGCTAATGGAAGTGTAACTAGTCATTGACTCTAAAGGGGCTATTTTTCCCACAGGGACAGTTTTTTTAAATATTAAATATAATAGCAATTAATACTACTATTCATAAACTGATGTTACATAAACATTTCTAAACACTCTTATTTGCATACTTGCAGGTGTCAGTGTCACTCATTGGACAGATGCAGTTTGTGACCTGCGCATCCTCATGATTTATATCGCACACTGTACTATCAATTATTTCTCCCCAATTTGCATATTTTCAGTCACCATTTTACATTTTGCCCAGAAACTCTCTATGACTGTTTCCATGACTGTCCAAAGCATGAGAATATGAGTCATGCAAATGGGAGTCTGTTGCTAAGCATCTAATTGTAACATTCTAACAGCGTATTCTAACAACGTGGTACTAACCCCACTTCTAAATTACTAGTGTGAAACATGGTTAAAAGTGAGGTTTAAAACAATGATAAGCTGGGGTTAAACACTGGTTATAAAGCCCTATACTGCAATGTGCCGATACATATACAATTTCTATTTCTAGGGAAACACACAAGTTGTTCTTTATTATTATTCTCAAATCATACTGAACAACATGATCATCAGGTTTTACATAAACTCCTGGAGTTGATGCAGTTTGAGTGCTGCTTTCTTTAGAGCAAAAGAGGGCATACTAAATAAATTAAGATTCATGTTAATATTAATATTTGACTTCAGCTTTTCACTCCGATTTTAATGCTGCTAATCAAATTTGTAATGATATAAAACAAAATTTTCTCTAGTGGT
This sequence comes from Carassius gibelio, assembly GCF_023724105.1. NCBI lineage: Eukaryota > Metazoa > Chordata > Actinopteri > Cypriniformes > Cyprinidae > Carassius > Carassius gibelio. Next base: position 14,356,304 of record NC_068391.1, read on the forward strand.
CTTGAATGTCTGTTCAGTATACAGTTAAGATATACATCTCTTCTGCGATAGTAGAAGTTAGACCTTCTTTTATCTTTTCAGAAGGATGGAAGCTATCTGAAAAATTTTAACAGACTTTTTCGTCAATGTTGACAACAGAAAGCGACTGAAAAAAGCAAAAGAAGAGCTAAAGCCTAACCACTAGCTGACAAATGTGTTATTTTCAAATAAAAGCTCTTCACACTGCTGCCTGTCATGAGGTTGGGCGCAAGGTTCTTGAGAAAGTCACATTTTGCTATGCTGAATTAGAAATGTTTTGATTGAAGAAATGGGAACTCAACATGAAGTATCTGGAGTTTATTCAAGGCACCATTACAGTGCAATGAATTCAGGCAAAGTAAACATCATTGGGACACTTGCAACTATGAAACATTACTGTTTACCAAAACATTTTCTTTCCAATTAGCAGCTTGAGCTCATTACTCTATAGTTTTGGATGAATGGGCACATTGAAAAAGGTTACGGTGGTATCGTGCAGGGGAAGTTTCTCAAATGAAGACTGTGAAAAAAAACACACTTTCCATCTGTTCATGTTTCTGTTGTATAGACCTTTGATAGTACTAGAGCTCCCCGTCCCTTCCCCAAGACAAATGGCTTGTTATTTGAGGACATCAATCTTTTCATTTATCAAAACGTATAAGTACATAATTCATTCCAGGGAAAATAATGTTGTGTGATAATGTACCAGATATCCAACATTATTAAGGGGAAAAACAAGAAATTGTTCTCTCAGTCTGACATTGTCTGAAATTGATATGATGAAAAAGAATGCTGTAAGTAATGTACAGTCAATAATGATAATAATTGCAATAATAAAACAGAAATAATTACATATTAGAATAAAATTATTAAATGAAAAATATCAGAATATCAGCAGGGCTGAATCACAGTCATACTGATATATGTAACAGCACAATTGTGATGTTGCTTAATTATTAATGTTCTTTTTTTCTGTAAACATCTAGATCCAAATGTTTTTTTGTGTGAGCAAAACATACTGTATCAGGACTGAAACCCAAATTTCCTCCAGTTTTGTAGTCAATATGAGACCCAAGCAAATGTGAAAAAAAATCCCTTTTATTTCAAACTGTCAAATCAATCTCTTAGTGTCTGATCTGCGAGCACAGCCAGAGGCCGAGCTGAGAAAAATGAGCCTGTATCCCTTCAGCAGCAGTCTGGACTGCATTAGTTTCTCTGTATAGAGCTGCAGCTCAAAAGACAAAGGCTGGAAGCAAAGACACGTGCTGGATCATCTGCTACTCTCGTTCTGAACTTCTGATTTATGAGCTTATCATTTTTTTTATTTATTTTTTTTATATTGAATGGTTAAACGTGCAACATAAATAATGTCTGCTGAAGACTACTGTCCTGCATCCTTGCTAGTAATTAAGGTCACTCATTAGTACTCATTAGTGGGTCGAATTCCCCCCACCCACACTGTAATTAAAAGTCTCTATTACACTTCAGAGCCCACAGGGGCAGAGTCTTCTTTCTCTGCGGTCTCATGTCTTGACCTCAGCTGACTCTAGGGCCAAGGACAATATATAATCCTTTGAAAAAAGAAAAGCTGTACAGTTTGTCTGAATAATATAATGAACCTGACTGTCTTGGTCAAGTTTCTCCAGGTAGGCAAACAGTGTGCAGTGTGCTTCTGTTCCAAAACATATTAACCTGCCTATGTAGGCAACATTTCAGGCATCATTGGCACGGTGTTTCCAAAGGTAGCATATTGATTCTGATCAGGGCTGTCCTTAGGGGGGTGCAGTTGGTGCGGTCGCACCATGCCCCATGGTGAATGGACCGAGGTGGTATATTTGTGTTTATTAGAGTAGCTTGTCAGAAGCTTAGCAACAAGCTAACACCAAACTCTATTGGAATCAATTGTGAGTCATGTCTAGAGTGTGGCATGCTGAGTTGCTGAATGTGAGTGAGTTCACTTATGAGGTTCCATTATGGGATGTTGCCTTGGAAGGCAGCTGTTATGTAGACATTAGGCAGTAAGGTAGCAAGGCAACTCACTAGGTTTTGGAACAGAGCCAATTTAATTAAAAAAAATCTAGAGAATAAATTAACACGATGCATTTCAGCATGTTAGTTTTTGTTTGCAGTCTCCAGATTACAAACTCAAATACTTAAAATAATCATAACTAACTTGACTGGAAAGCTAGAGAAAAATAATGATATATTAAAGTAATGCAGTTTAAGCTTTGAAATTATGCCACACCAAAAGGGGAGTGATGCTGTGAAACACCTCACAGATCTTTTTTATTTTATTTTTTATTTTCTTTGCTCATCAAGGCCGCATTTATTTGATAAAAAATATTGTAAAATGGTAGTATTGTAGAATTGTATATCTTGCTTAAAAATATTTAAGAAATGACTTTTCAACAAATGAATTTCTTCAAATATGTGTGTGCATATCACAAGGGACAATTTAATGTTTTGATGAAGACATACCTCATATGAGCTTTATGAACCAATCATTAGCAAATCCTGCAATTAGTGAACCCTGCTTATCTCACACAGGCCAGTAATCACTTGAAGTAATTGAGATTGACAGGTCGGAAAGGGAATCAAGGAATCAAGCCGCTTTCTGTTATTGCTACAGACAGCGAGTGTGCTCTGTCTAAATTTGTTAGATAAGTACGTCTGACTGAAGTGTTTTTGCATTTTTAAGCGGCTGCACGGTAGACTACTCTTATAAAAAATAATTGCAGCTTTAAAGCTTAGCCTGACTACACTGCAATTCAGCGAACATGCAGATAAAAGAATGTGAAGTGTATAATAGATAGTGTAATGACAGTTATCTGCCACTACAATGAGTCGCTTCAGCTGAAAAAAAAAGAGACAAGAAACATTTCAAACGGGTACATTATTTGCATTTTAAGTACACAGCCATAATGAAAGAAAGAAAACATTTAGCACATATTTGAAATAAAATGAACATTCAATCGGCAGCTTTCAATCAAAACTAGACTTTTTTTTTTATAAAGCCAAACAGCTAGAATGACAGCAGAGCTTTGGCTCTGTGCATTCTTGGTACGGTTTGTGACCGCACGACACCAAGACCGAAACAAACATGTGAGGGAGAGCGTAAGAGCGTTACCTGCTGCAGGAGTGGCCATCAGAGGAGCTGATCCTGGGGCTGGGCCAGTGGACAGGACAGGGGTGTGGAGACGCACATGGAGAACACACAGATAGCAGAGAATGAAAGGGCACAGAAACCAACGGGACAAAGAAATGGAAGGAAAATAAGGTAGATTAAATGAGTTGTGGAAGCAAAGGTTTAAAAAAAAAAAAAAAAAAAAACAGGGATTCTGGGAAAAAAGAAAGAAAAGGAAATGGGAGAGGCCCCATACCTTGGCTCTTTAACGTCAGGTGCGCCAGACCTTGAAGGAAAAAACAGGGAAAAGAAAAAAAAGAAATAAGAGGGTCATAAAAAAGGCACGGGTGGAAACGAAAAGCATTGTCACAACGTTTGACTGCAGTTTGTGACAGACATCCTGAGGCAAACACGGATGCCAAATTTAAAGGAAACCAAAGGGGAGGGTAAAAAAGGAGGAAGGTAAAATAAACACACTTCTTCAAGGGAGGGCAATAAAAGGTGTCGAAGGGGGGGTTGGGAGGGAGGAAAAAAGCATTTCAATTGGCACAAGTTCCAAAAAGGCACTTGCTCACAAAAAAAATGCTTTTTCTCCTAATGGAGCACATATTTAGTGTTTGGCAGATAGCATTCCTTAGATCATACGCATCTATGCTATAGCAGTTACACCCATAAATGTTGCATTCGAAAGCCACAGACTCATAAAATAGCAAAGAGAGATCAGAAAGCAGCAGGGAAATGTCTCATAAAAAGCAGCGGGGACCAAGATAAATTCTCTCAAGCGCACAGAGGCAACCCGTCCCAGACAGTCTATCGTCTTACTAAAAGACAAAAGCCTGCGAGATGATTTCAGCGCTGTAATAATGTATGCAGCTTGACAGCTCAATACCAATCAATTACACACACCGATGCGGGAGCCATTATCCGGCAGTTTGCGTTCTGTAATCACGATGCAGTGGTTGCTGTTTACTCCGACTAATGCAACGAAGTGTCTTAGAGAAACGCAAAAGACAATCAGGAGGAATTGCTATGCAAATCCAAATGAGAGCCGACCAAAAAAGAAGGGTCAGACATACAAATAACTGGTGAGGAGATGTTTGATCTGGTTCTATTTTATATCAAATGCCATAAACAAACTGGAAAACAAAAGCACACAAACAAGATCAGAAAAAATAATGCATCAACAGGGAGCTCCGTGAAAAACCACATCAACTCCATTTCCGCCTTTCCGCACTTACTCCATGTTGTGAGGAATATGATTGCCTTCAGGAATGCCGCACATTAGCTGTGAAAGCTCTCTGGTGAACTGAACCAAATTCAAGTCGATATTTAATTGAAAAGGGAGAATGTTTCCATCAAATTCCGAATGCACCTCCAAGGGACCACATGGCAAAAACAATCCCAGATTTACAGAGACTGGGCCTGCTTGGAGCTCCTATGCGTTTTATTTCCATGAAACAAAGGAATATTATGATTATGGAGAGGAGAGTTATAGTGCCATTGTTCTCTCTGATGTTCCTGTGTGATTCCTTGACAATTACCATGGTACCATCGCTTGCCCTGCTACTTCTATGCTGCACTCTATTAGTGAGATAACGCGGCTGTAGAATAGATCATTGTAACTGGGAGTTAGTCATTGTGCAGCCAATTCCATAAAAAAAAAAATCTCACAAATGAAAGGAAATAAAATGATAAAAGACAGTTTGGTTTATGAGGACATAACAAGAGCTGCAACTCGTGAAGAATAACAATATGCAAAATCGCAAGGGATACGGTAAACAATGATACTGAGACAATTTCTAAGGAAAGCATAATGATGGTGATCTGAACAATGTGCAAGCCTTAACAACCCTCCATGCACACCTTGGCAATATAATCGCCATTGGCTCGTACATTTTTCAGTTTACTCGCCAGACTGATATACTATTTCACACACACACACACACACACACACACACACACACACACACACACACACACACACACACACACACGATAACAATCAGCTTATCTTTGTAAAATGGCACAGCTTTTTAAATCTTAGCTTCTTAATCAGTCAGACAAGCATTATATTATGGTATTAAGCACTTTTTAATGGTAGAACTTTAGTGATTAGAACTAAAACTTGGTAACCATGTATGAATGCATATTTGTAATTTTAACTGAACTTAAAACTGGTGGTGATGCTTAAGATATTGTTGTTCATTCAGGGTTTCGGTTTAAAAAAATAGTAATAGATCATATTAATTATTATTAAAAGATAATGCTACAACTAATTCTACTACCATACTAATAATTAGGGATGCACCAAATCCAGATTTTTGGGGTTTGGCCGAATACCGAATCCACTGTTTAAGATTCGTCCGAATCCGAAACCAAATACCGAATCCTACTCGCATCCTCATTCCATTAACACAGTAAAACACATTAATGAAGTAAACAGATGAAGTACAAACCAAAACCTTTCAATAAATGTGCAACAATGCAAAGAAAAGTGTTATTCTTTTCTTTTTTAAACACGAATATGTTTGGTGACTTAACTGAAGTTAATGTTATTGAACATTTACTAAATAAACATGGATAGTAGGCAGTTTTTGTTTATAACAGTAGGCTAGGCTACGATTAGAACAGTAGCCAAATATTACGAAAATCTTATACAAAACATTATGGAAAATCACACAGATCTCCTGCTACCTCTAACCTTTCACATGAAATTTCCTTGAAAAAAAACAAGACGCTCTGCATTAACAGGTGTAAGCCGGTTGCGAGTGTGGGAACGAATGTCCCCAGCATTACTGGAAAGTCTTTCACTTGGCACAGATGTTGGTGGCACACAGTGGAAATCGCTGCCGGTTTGTCTTCCCCCACTGAAAAGGCATCAAAGGCTCACAGAGAAAAATGCTTATCTCCACATCAGCGCCCAATGTGACTGGCTCTGTATTGCGACAGAACGGTCCTCATGTAAACACCATCACGTAATCAACAGTCGTGTGACGTCGACCAGTGTAGCATAAGCCTAGGGTTTGGTTCGGTGGAAAAAAAAATCTAAGGTTCGGCCGAAACCGAGCCCCATCAAAAAGCCCAGTATTCGACCGAATCCGAATCCTGGATTCGGTGCATCCCTACTAATAATATACAATGTACTACGTAGTGATGAGTGGCTGGGTCCATGAATATTAATCAGAGAAACCGGCTTATCTTCTGCTTGTTCTAAAAAGCTAAATAATTCTAAATGAACTCCATAATTTTGACATGAAAATAAAAAAAGAATATAGTTTACATGTAGCGAGCCGATTCAGCGTGGTAAGACTCTCGCTCTCTCTCTTTGCATGTGTGAGAAACAGCGCTATCAGCAAAGCGATGCGAGTATTGCGCCTTCACACAGAGTTTACAGAGCATCAGATACAGGTGTGCTGTGTGTCCATTGAGATGAATTGAAAAGTACAGATCACTTGATGGAGAGAGAACGCTGAAGCGCTCACTTAGTGTTCAGCGAGTGAAAATGTGCTAATCTTTTATAATAGCCTTGAACACACACTGGCGAGTAAAATCTAAGAATTTATTAGCCAATGGCTAATGATAGACATAATTTAGTCGAACAGAGTAAAATTTAGTCGAATATGCGAGTGATTTACTCACAATGTAGAGGGTTTCTTAAGTAAACATTATAAAACAAGTTACAGCCTTGGTATAGTGTTTTTCTCATTTAAATATCTAGTAAATGTATAACATGACTATTAAAAATCATTATATTATATTATATTATATTCCACCATGATTTCAGTTCAGAGGTAGTGTAAACTGTATACTGTTCCATTCAAAGGGCATTAAATTTTGCGAGACGTGAATTTAAATTGTATTTATTTATTTACAGAGGTATATTATGACACACTTCTCGTCTCTGTGAATGAATGTTCCGTGAAGTAAATTTCAACAGATTTTCTGTGCTCAGGGAGTAGGGAGCAATGAACACTGTGTAGGGAACTTGTAATTCGGAACACAGTTCATGCATAGAGCACTCTTCTAAAGAAGCGGTGAGTATACAAGGATTGTTATAATAAAAACTGTTATATTTTATGTTATGTTAAAGTCTTTGCTCATTTAAATATTTAAATGTATAACATGACTATTTAAAAGTACAGTTTACTATATTTTAATAGTATCTATGCAATACTGCAATCTATAGTTGCTTAAAAAATTGTGTAAAGCGGAATTTAAAAAAAATGAGTGTAAGTTTGATTAAAGAATAATTTCTGGAAATGCAGGTTTTAAGAACATGCTTAATGTAATTGAGCCCCGTTACAATATTCCTTTACGAGCCCATTTCAGCCAGACCGGTAATTCCTGCTTTGTTCCAAAAAACATAAACCCTATAGAGAACCAATTGAGTAAAAACACACTCAATATAAAGAGTTATAGAGTGCCATATAAAAAGTTACATCTTTGTATTTGTTCATAACTACTACAACAATATAACATTTTCATTTTTTTTATAAGGAGCTGTTTTTGTTTTATACAGTATGCTGCTAAGAAAACACCATAGAAGATGGGTAAAGAATAGCTTTTTTATAATAAAACATTTTTTAAAAATCAAGGAAATTTATCTGCCAATTTTTTCTTTTTGCTGTATCTAAAACGTACCGAACCGAACCGTGACACCAGTGAATTGTATCAAACCGAACCGTGAATTTTGTGAACCGTTACACCCCTAATATATATATATATATATATATATATATATATATATATATATATATATATATATATACACACATACATATATATATATATACATATATATATACATATACATATATACATATATATATATATACAGTATAGACCAAAAGTTTGGATTCACGCTGAAGGTATCAAAACTATGAATTAACACATGTGGAATTATATACATAACAAAAAAGTGTGAAACAACTTAACAAAAATATATCATATTCTAGGTCCTTCAAAGTAGCCACCTTTTGCTTTGATTACTGCTTTGCACACTCTTGGCATTCTCTTGATGAGCTTCAAGAGGTAGTCACCTGAAATGGTCTTCCAACAGTCTTGAAGGAGTTCCCCCGAGAGATGCTTAGCACTTGTTGGCCCTTTTGCCTTCTGTCTGCGGTCCAGCTCACCCCTAAACCATCTCGATTGGGTTCAGGTCCGGTGACTGTGGAGGCCAGGTCATCTGGCGCAGCGCCCCATCACTCTCCTTCTTGGTCAAATAGCCCTTGATGCCTTCAGTGTGACTCTATAATTTTCATAGTCATGAAAATAAAGAAAACTCTTTAAATTAGAAGGTGTGTCCAAACTTTTGGTCTGTACTATATATATATATATTAGTGCTGTCAATCGATTAAAAAAAATTAACTAATTAATCGCACAACTTTTTAAAATTAATCGCGATTAATCGCGATTAATCGCAATTAAAAGACTGAAACTTTTTGGATATGTAAATGTAAAATGTAAATAATTAATGTAAACTCAAGACAAAGAAACTATTTAAATTCAAAATATGATTGTTTATTGGAATTTTTGTTTAACTTGTAACACAGATTTTATCATGTAAACAACATACCTGCAATAAACCATCAATATCCTCCAAATTAACTGTTGGCTTGAAAGCCATATTTATTACAGAAATAAAAACACAGGCATGTAAGTACCATTTGAATTTCAAAACAATCAATGCTAATAAAAAACAAAAATGATTTCCATGTTGAATTCTAAGTGGACTGCAAAAAAATTCCAAAGTATAGTCATTGCCAGTGCTTTAAGTGGGCCAGTACGCACCAGTACTCAGTACAGCCACTTCCAAATATAGCTCTTGAGCGTACCTCCACCTCTCCGTGCGCCCAGAACGTGCTTGTAGCGTACCGGTACGCTCATTTGGACATAGAGGTTTTAATCTTTTACCTGCACTGCCGATTTTCAGAGCGCCCTTCACAATGCAAGCTTCCTAATTCATCCCACCCAGAGCAGAAACTACATTACCCATTCACGCTTAAGTTATACAAGTGAATAGCGCATGTGTCGCTTTTCCCACTGTTAAGTGTCAACAACTCAACGTGGCCGGAGAAGGTGTGTGAAACTCGTTGTGAGTTATACTAAAGCAAAATCTTGAGTATTTATTGTCTGATAAACATTAAAAACTGTCTGCGGAGGTTGAGTCGTCCTGCAGCCCCCGCTGGCTGTTCATTGGCTGCAGCATCTTTTTTCTAAGTTCTAAAAAAATACCGTAGACGGCAAGGCACAAATTTAGATATTCATTTATCTAATTAATCTAAAGCCTATGCACAAAGACAATATGATCTTTTTGTCCCCTTTTTGTTTTAAAGCTTGATGAAGAGAGAGAGCGCAAGTTGCTGCAGCTGCGAGGAGGACAGTGATGCACGCGTACAGGGGTGATTGACAGTTCGCGGCACTGTGTACAAAAAATACTCCGCTACACAATTATTTCGTTATTAAGCGTTACAGAAAGGTCTGATTTACGCACTGTTACAGTCATTGTTTTTTTTTGTTTTTTTTTTTAAACAATGACATTTGAGTTCATGATTTTAATGTTGCTGTTTCTTGTGGCAGACTAAATGAAGAGTAATGTTTCTTGTGGCAGACTGAAGAGTAATCCGGCAGAGTTTTATACTGAAACTCTCCGTCTAAAAGTCCTTCCTTGGTCTTATCCATATTTCTTTGCACGTTGAACACACATAGGCCACAACTGGAAATAAAAAAAAACTGCAACCGCGTTAATTGCGTTATTTTTTTTTAACGCGTTAAATATTTCAAATTAATCGAATGCGTTAACGCGCTAATTTTGACAGCACTAATATATATATATATATATATATATATATATATATATATATATATATATATATATATATACACACATATATATATATATATATATACATATATATATATAGACTCTGTACAGCCATATCCAGTCCTACTTCTGTGATGGCTACACGTCAAGTGCATCTTTTCAGTAAAGCCGCTCATGTGATTAGTAGTCAATCAACGCAGGTGCATTCAGATCAGGTATGCCAGGTTTTCACAACAAAACCTGCCCAAGCCTGGCAACCCTGATCTGAAAGCTCATGGTGGAAATATACTACAAAATCACAGGAGAGCCTTTACTGATGAGATGTACATGAAAATTGCATTACATTTTTTGGTACAGCCCTAACTGAGGTGAAATGAAATGTATATTATGAGACAACAAAAATGTTTTTTGATTTTGCATGTATTCAAACCTATTGTAGGAGACTCCCAAAACTATATTGGGAACCTAATTTATTTTAATACTATTTAATCCAAACATTAAAAAAAATAAATAAATAAATAAATTCAACTTAATAAAGGTTTGTAAACCTATATCTATCTCTCTATCGCTCTCTCATCTCTCTCATCTCTCTCTCTCTCTCTCTCTCTCTCTCTCTCTCTCTCTCTCTCTCTCTCTCTCTCTCTCTCTCTCTCTCTCTCTCTCTCTCTCTCTCTCTCTCTCTCTCTCTCTCTCTCTCTCTCTATATATATATATATATATATATATATATATATATATATATACATACACACACACACACACACACACACACACATATATATATATATAGCATCTTTCCACCCATATTTTCTATCCATCTATTCTCCCATTCATCTATCAAAAACTGTAAACATGTTGTTCTCCTTATGTCTGAATACAGTAGTTATCATGTCTGGTGACACCTTACGTTGTGATGCCCATAGACTAAGAGGCGTCGCCTTTGAAGAAGATACATCATTTATGTGCCTCTCCTCTCACACTTTTAGACATATAAAGAGAACCTCTTATTTATAAATGACCCCATATCCAGACTTTCTTCTCCAATGTGTTTTAGCAGTTTTTTCTGACACCTGCAATGGTGTTCTTTTGCCTCTTTTTCATTCTAATTTCAGTCACAAAAGCCTATAAAAGTGTCAGTCCCATGATTCCATCTGCCACTAGTCATATCTCAACTGTCACATCTGTTTCGTATAACAGTTTATGCCACAGTGACTTCTCAAATTTGAAAAATGAAGATGAAATTACCTATAAACTGGCATATAATGGAGTACAGCGAAAAAGCCAACTGCATCAACAGATAGTAAGAGAGCACACAACCACCCGGGAATTAAAAAGCAACACACACCTTGTTAACAAATATTTAAACAACGATTGACACAGCGAAAAAAAAGGTTGTGGAGCTACTCTTCTGTGAAATGGAGGCATTTACACTGTTTACATTCATATTTCTTGCTCAACAGCCTTAACTAAAAGGAACAAGCACACAGTCAAAAATAATTATTAAATATAAATTGATTCCAGTCTCTTAGTTTTATTACGTTTTTAAAGCTATGCACCGGTGCAATAAGGAATTTTTCCATTAAGCAATTTCACGAGTAGCTATTCTACCACAACCGTCAATTTCTCTCACTCTCTCCAATTTGTAAAGGGGGGCGATTTATTCAGCTAATTTAACCAAGAGATACAAAGACGGACAGTAATGGCTCATAGAGAACTCTCACTTCCCTCCTAGGGATGCACATTTTAATACGAAACCCACTGAACTGAACAGCGGACAGAGCAGCGGTAGCCTTGAGGTGTTGGTATTTTAAAAAGGAGCATATGATTCATGTAAACATTTATTTCCTGAGAATGCAAATGCAAGGCGTCATTGCCACAGCGCTGTCTGACGTGGAGAGGCCTGCTGTGGACGTCTGCATTGAAATGCGGTGGCCCATCTGCGTTGGCATAGCAACAGGCTCCCGTGTCTCCCTTAGTATGACGTTGCCGGTGCAACTAACCCACTCCCTTCCATTTCTTTCTGTCTGCCTGCTTTTCGCTCACATTTCTTTTCTTGTTCCTGCTCTGTTATCTTGGCCGTTCACCTCCACCTGTCTGGCTTAATCTGGATGGAAGTGGTTTTCAAGAGATCAATTTGTTTAAATGGTTCAATAACGTGGCCATAAAAGTGTTTACCTCACAAATAGTTTTCTGGAAGAGGGGAGATATTTTTTTTTTAAATGGCAAGCGAGTATCGAACTGCATGCTGAAATAATACGAAGTGAGCAAATAAAAAATAAATAAATAAATAATTCATGGCAGGCAAATCAAAAGAGCTTGTTTGGGTTAATGTGTTTCCATTACAAGGATTGTTTTGGCCCATAAAATGCAGATTGCAAAATGTACAGGATGATTTAATATGCATGTCTTGGTGAATATAGTACATTTCAAGACAATCGACTGGAAATATGATATATAATATTGCTTTTGTGGTTTCATAACATTCATCCAAACAGAAAAAGTAATTACGGGATTTACTCCACATAATTCCATCCTCACATTTTGGCCTATCCCTATGTTGCTGTGGAAACAGGGCAAAATTATGCTAGCTAGCTTACTGAATTCTATGGAAGTCAGTTTCCGCTACATAATAATAATAATAATAATAATAAATAAAATCTGCACACACATTATTTAGAGAGAAAATAAAATAGAGTGCTCTCATTATTTCAAAATAACAAATTTAAGACAATGTTTACATCAACATATTTTAAAAGATACCCAAACTAGAAACTCAATCTGGTATTGCAATTAAACAATGAAATTATTTGAAGATAACATTTCATTATTTAGAGATGGTTTAGTAGATAGATATTACATTTGTGATGTACTAGACCCAGCAACCAACTCAAAAATAATTTAAAATCAAGATAGGGCTTTCATTTAAATAAATCATTTCAAAACAACATTTATTTTGAAACGAGATAATAATGAGAAACGATTCAAACTCGAAATAATCTCATAGGATCTCATCATTTTGAAATATCTTGTTACTTCAAGATGATTATTTTGAGATAACCATTACTTTCAGATATCATTATTTTGAGACATTTCAAGTGATATTCCTTAATATATATATTATTTTAAAGAAAAGAAACTACCCTAGATACTCGGTAATTTGACATTTTAAAATAATGACATTAAAATTATTCAAATATGTTTTCTGAAGCAACTCAAAACAATGAGATATTATCTTATACATTTACAATAAAGTAAATCAAGACTATAAGAGATCATCATTTTGAGAGACTCTAACTCAAAATGACTAGATAATATCTCAAATAATAATGTGTGAAATAATGACCTGTGGGATGGATTTTGTTTATTTGATGTGGCAGAAACACGAATGCCTTGCAGTGGAGCAGAGCGTTATTGCCACACACAAGATCATAAACATTATAAAAAGCGAAAAAGCACATGCTGCCTCCATCTGTGAATACTAAGAATTCTCAGGAAGCAAGAGACTGTCAGAGTCTCATAAGCTACTAGATGCTTTGCAAATGCTCAGTACATAAAACTCTAAGCCATAACGGATTCTCTATCTACTGCATATCAAAACCTGATCTCTGATTAGCTCCTGTACGGCACTGAGTGAGAAACTTCTGAATATGCGGAGAGGGGATTAGTCTAAAACTCCTGGAGGCTTTCCTTCAGATGGTGGATTATATCAAGGTCACTGAAGTACTGGGAGGATTGGGCATGGCAGTGCCAGCTGTACCTGCTCTTCTGATGTCCTCACATGCCACTGCTCTCAAGGGCAGCTGACGGTCATGGTCACTGCGGTCAAGCTTGCACTGCGATACCTAACTGGAGCAAAAGTTGGATGCAGAAGAGCTGAGCTTTGGATTATGCTCTGGCACTTAAGACTGGCACCGATGCCTAAGTGAGCAGTAGTGACATAAGAGCTTTCCCTCTAAGGATGGAAGCAGGGGTATGATAAGACTCTTAACATCCTGAAGCTGACGGTATGCATGAGAGCACAGACGGCTAACTGAGCCATCTCAACATCCCAAAACATGCTCTTTACACACACACTAGGGCTGGGCGATATATCTAACGATATGATCATGCGCGTCTAATCAGTAAAGCTGCTTCCTTGATCACTGATAAAATTGCCATCACCTGCTTATAATTGGAGTGGCATTTAATAGACAGAGCCGTAGATCGCTGACAATATACGCAATATCGCGTTCATTATCGCAGATGAATCACCTTCGATAATGAATGCGATATTGCGTAGATTGTCAGCGATTGTCAGTATGACGTCAACAACACTGTCTGGACGAAAACAGCTTGTGTCACTGAAATGTATCCAAGCAAATGCAGAAAATTAAAAGGTACAAAGACAGATGCTGAAATTAAACAGCATTTCTGTGGCTGTACAAAGTGCATTAATAGTTAATGAGATGTTTGTTTAGTTAGTAATGCTTTACAAGAAGGTTGCAAAATGCATTTGGTATCATGAACAGAGCATTTTTTTTTTCACAGCATTTATTAATTTATAAATTTAAGTGCCATCTTTCAATGTTAACTCATGTTTATTCGCAATACATTAACAAATGATCATTTACTAAAGATGTAAAAGTTTAAAATTAGCCTACACTACCATTACAAAGTTTAGAGACTGTAAGATTTATGATTTTTAAGTGTCTTATGCTCATCAAGGCTGCACTTATTTAATCAAAAATACTATAAAACAGTATAATTGTGAAATATTATAACAATTCAAAATAATAGTTATATATTTTAACACAGTGTCCTAACTACATGTGGCGCGATGATTGCAACACGCAAAGTTTCTATTTTAGAACTGGTTTCTATTTCTGCAACCTCACGGCTGGAACAAAAAGGACAATGATTATCTCAGGTACTGCTTATGTGTTTTATTCAATATTAAAATTTTCATTTTGCGTGACATTTATAGCCATACCTATACATTAGATATTTTACCTCAATAATAAATAGTAATAATAATAAATAATTATTATTATTTATTATTATTATTATTATTATTATTATTATTATTATTATTATTATTATTATTTATTATTATAATAATAATAAATAATAAATAAGCAACAATAGATATTTTACCTCAGATCTTGAAAATAAATTAAGCAAACATGTACGTTAAGACTGAGAACTGTGAAAATGTAATTTTAATGATGTTAAAAAGTATAATATTAGATGATTAGATGATAAACATGTCCATTTCATTGGAAGTGCAGTGCACTTCTGAATGGTTGTGATATTTGAGTGATTCTGTCAAGTCACGTTGTTATGTCACATCCAGTGTGGACAGCCAAATTGCTTGTCGCTGGAATCGTATCGTGTCGCGTGTAGTTAGCATTTGGTGAAGGACATTCAATGAAATGTATTCATATGAGGGCAAAGCTGAATTTTTAGGAGCATAACACCAGTCTTCAGAGTAACATGATCCTTTAGAAATTATTCAGATATGCTCATTTGGTGCTCAAGAAACATTTCTTATCAGTGTTGAAACATTTGACCTGCTTAATGTTTCTGATGAAACTGTACACTTTATTTCAGGAGTCTTTGATAAATAGGTTTAAAATAACAGCATTTATTGGAAAATGTATTTGTAAATCTTTACTGTCACGTTTGATCAATTCAATAAGAAAAGAATGGTAGTGTAGATTAATAAATGCTGCAAAAGTACAATTTATTGTTATTTCATGTTAACTCATCATTGTAAGATATTGTAAAAAACATGATGATGATGATTTGAACAGAAACCTCGGATAAAATAATTTGGTTTCTAAATATTAACTACTCCTAACCAGCGAGTTCTCATTTCGGTCAATCAGCTTTGTAATTTTTGGTCCTCCAACTAGACAAGCACGAAACTGCCATAAATCATCGCAGAAATCCATACAGATGTTATTTTCAGCAGTGACACGGCTGAGGCATCCAACCCAACACAAAAATACATTTTCTCATATCTGCTTTCTGCTACAACACCTCCATCTTCCTGTGACCACCCGAACACGAGCAGGCCCATCCACAAACACTCACTGGATCTCCATGTGACAGATTTTTAATGCTGTACATACACAAACTGATGTGACACCTAAATCAAGCTTTTCAGATGTCACACTGTATTCCAGGGAAGGTGACGAAAAAAGCGGAGTGGTTGCGAGTTTGTTTGAATGAATGTCATTTTTTGTTTTCATGCATTCTGCACTAGACACAAAGTGCTGACACTTTGTGAAAGCTTTAATCCAATAAAGACACAAGCACTTGATTTATATAGCACATCTCTGTCCAATTCTTGCCATTTGATGTCCGTGTAGTCCTAGCGCTTGAGCTCTTCACAAGCGAAACCGAGGATGATTAAAAGTCTAGGCTAAAAGCACGTTATAAAAGAAGGCCTCTGTCATCCACTAGTGTCACCGTGGCCTTAAAGATAACCTTCCTCTGTTGAGAACGAATACATTACAGACACCGCCAATGATCACAAGCGATTCAATAACATCGAGTGAACATTTTAAATAGAGCAGACCTTTTCACAATAGACTGCTCCTTTTTCATGACCTCAGTTACAACACATTTTTTTCACTATATCGGTCTTACTATTTAATTTTCAAACTGCTCACAAAAAAAGAAATAAAAAAAACCCTGACTTTCTTCAGTGCATCTGTTAACAGTGTTTTAACATCTGCTGAAGAATGCACTACATCATCATTTTCAATCCCTGACATCACATCAGCTCCCGAGGCACAATATAATACATTTTAATTTACCAAGGCATCATGGATTTCCTCGATCAGAGGCATTTTTCATCGCTAGCTTTTTTTAAAAATCAAGATCACGGTGATGAATTTTCCACAGGTCTTAGACTCAACTCATCCATCCACATAAAACATCAAGGTCCTTGGAGCTAAAAACAAAAAGACGGACATCACAAACTGTGGCGTTTAAGTTTTATCATTCACAGAGAAGGTGTTGGAAACATAATATATACTTGGGATCTTGTCCAGCATTCAAATGTGTGACTTGTGAAGTTTCAAGCCTTGCAGGATTCATCTCCTACGCCTAACTGCAAGGTTCGATTTATCTTCCCCATGAGCTGTATATGGCAGAGTGGTTTTGCATGACCACTGCCAGCTGCCTTAATCCTAGCCTGGTTTACACTTACTCGCTCTAATTCAGCAGATCTAATTCAGAGATCATTTAAAAGCTGGAGGCCCGAGCCTCCGGCCCTGCAAAACGGGAGACTGAGCATTTTAAAATCCTCCACAACATAAACGGTCCACCGTTGAGTGTTTACTCGCGCGTAGCCGGTGTGGCGCGTGCACTAAATCTGTCGCTGAATCTGGTCTTTCTCATGCAGGTGAGTGATTTTTGTCCACTCTAGTCAGTCAGCAGAACTGCAGTACAAACTGACAATGCAAGGAAGGATGACACCAGCATCAATATCAGCTCTAGCATATCAGATCTGAAAAGACAAAACATTGGTCTTACCTCCTAAAACTTGCTGGAGAGCTGCAGCAGGAATGATGGGAAAGAAGACAGAGAACAATAAATCAACAACACAGAATCCACCATTTGTCATTCTGCCTGTTAAAACCATAATGAGCAGAGTAAATGCCATTGCTGAAGAGAGTACCTGTGTGTAATTGGTAGGTGAGGCTATCAAAATATCACGTTAGATGAGGTTTTATGTTATGGTTCATATTTAAGTAAATATATCATGTTTAAATGCCAAATACTACTATTAAGAATCAGTCTATCCAAATGCTACATGGAAAACAGGCTAAAATGCAAACTACTACAAATATAAATTTAATAACATTATGTAGGCCTACTTGTAATCCTACACTTCATAAATATTCAGGTGTGGGAGCAAAACATTGTGTGGATCCAAGAAAAATCATATGCATCGGTAAGATAAGCATTCAAGAAAAGTAAATTAAGGAACTTAGAGGGTGAAAGTCATTTTAGAGTGGTTTAATAGTATTACCCAAAAACGTACATGATATTTTTGAGGGCATGTGAACTATAATACCACTACTTGAGTATACAGTAAGTACTTACAAATATTGTTGGCGGACACTTTAAAAAGCTCATAATTCCATCCTTGGGAGTCTACTGTAGATTTCAGTCTGACTAAAACATGATAAAAATGCATGCACCACTTGTTTGAGTCATAAATCAAGTCATACATTCAAATGTTATTGTCATTACTGCCGACTGTTTATAGTAGATGTCTAGATGATTAGACTCATGGGAGGTGGGAAGCATGTTGCTTGTGTTGTTTTCTGAGATACAACGATTAAATCTATAAGAGTTTCTTCAACTTTAAGAACTTTTATACAAGCTCTTGGTGCATAAAGAAGATCTGTAAAGTTGCAAAGACTAAAGTTTCAAATCCAATAAGATTCTTTATCAAAGTTAAGACTCTGCCACACCCCCCTAAAATGGCTCATTTGTGCAATGCCGCCCCAAATGTTCATGCAGAGAAGGCGGCGTGGTTTCAGTAACCAAAGTTAGTGTTGAAGCAACCATGTCAGGGAGATGCTGTGTCTCTAAGCGAAATCAGAAGCACTTTATTTGGCCTTGCGAAATAAGATGCATTTAGGAATATTTTTTGCATTTAGAACAGCAACGCATTTTATGGACGACCATTTCATGAACCTAGGAGGTAATTCTGACTTTGCTAGGACAATCTGGCGCTTCTGAATCAGCTACTGGAAGTATGTTTAGTTATTAGTTTAAGTATTTGCTACTGAATATTCAAATGCAGAGTTTTGCCAATAGTAACTGCACATTGTGTGTGTGTGTGTGTGTGTGTGTGATAGAGAGAGAGAGAGAGAGGGGGAGAGAGGGAGAGAGAGAGAGATGTCTCAGCTGTCTTAACTGTCTGTGGCTTGTGTACATATGACAAACTGAAATAAGAATTTATCTTAAACCATGAAAAACCATAATTAAAATGTAAATTACTACATTTAAAACTATGATAATAAAAACAAAGACTGAAATAATCGGTTTTCTATGAACTATAAAAATAGTGTCAAATTTTGATATGTAATTTGACTCGCATGTAGTCTATCTAGTAGAACATTTTAAAGCCTTAGGCTGTGTTGAAAATCCTTTACCCAGTTTGATGGCATTTTAAAAACTGCTTGTAAATCTCTCATTACACTTAATGATCACCAAGTACTGTATCTCAGTCTTGTTTTTGGAACTAATTGATTGCAAGTCTTATTGATCTGAGCTAATGCATCTCAGTTTTTGAGTGAAAAAAGCATTATTTGTGGATAATTCTGACTAATTCACTCAAAAACTGAAGTAACAAGTGAAACTAGTCAGGGGGATAAAATATAGAATTATAAAAATGAAATAATTATAGTGGCAAAGTGCGACTATATTTGTTAGAATTTTGGATGCATAAAATGCTAGTTCTAAAATTAGAATTAGTTTTTTCAATTGAAAACAAAGAAGAAAAAAGAAAAGAAAAATATAACGTAATTCACACCTTTTCCACTATAGAATGTTATTAAATCTACAGTAAATATTTAGCAGACTAATTAAAATTTGAAATAAAAATTGCCGTATTTACTTCATAAATTCATCAAACCATTATCATACCACACAGTAAAACTGAGCTTACACATCAGTCATGCGACAGACACCTTCAGTGAGAAGCTTTTGAATTCTCTGAATTTTCTGTTATAAATGTTCAGAACCCAAACGAAAAAGCACAGCCACAAGGCAATCCGATCTTTCAGCGGAAATTCGTACCAGCTCCCCAAACTTACATAAGGTTGCTCCTAAAACAGACGTTTAAGAGTGGAGCGCAAAACAGAAGACAATCCATTCGTCTTACTATAAGTCAGTGTATCAGAATTGTTTAAAAGTGTTATTTTAAGGTAAACAAACAACCTTCCATATAGTTGTTTAATATAGCCATGCACGTTGTATTAAATCCATTACAGGAATAATGGAATAGCCTGCAATTATAGTTTTTTTTTTTTTTTTTTTTTTCTTATGAAGCTATAACAATTTTGCATTTATATTAAATGTGTAATACTAAACATGTTTATACTTAGTTTTTAGATAATGGATTCCTTTGTAAAGGAAAGATTACAACAGTGGAACCACTGCAATTTAATATTATACATTTCAAGGCAATTAATTCTTTAATTTAGTGATGTATAAGAGTTTTTGTTAGGGATGCACCGAAATTTCGGCCACCGAAAATTATCGGCCGAAAATGGCCTTTTCGTTTTTCGGCCGATAGACTTTTATCACCGAAACAACACGGCCGAAATGTTGTGATGAAGCAAACAGAAACCGCGACCTGCACGTGCACCTGCATAGCGCAGACGAGCTCCACGCGACATTCACTTAACACCAGTGAGAACATTCTCTTCTTATTCCTTTATTCGCAGCACTAAAGCGTCTCCTAACAAAGAGATTAAGACGGACCACGAAGTAAAAACAAAGAAAAGTACAGTCTTATAGAGTTTTTTAGCACACGTCTCACTGAGATCTTTTCGGATCCTCTGCACTTCATCGCGAATGTGCTTGATCCGCGTTATAAAGACCATTACTTGCGGAAATAAGGCAGCGCGCACGAGAAATGATCCAGGCCGCGCTGGATGCGGAGAACCCGCGTGGAGACGGAGAAGCGCCAAGAGCAGGAGACTGAGATCAGAGCGCAGAAAAAAAGACTCGTCTCTGCACCAGATGAGTGGCATGCACCATCGTTGTCTGATATGTTCAGTGGAATTCTGCAAGAAAGTGCCTCAAATAATAATAATACGTTGGCTATTTTGTTCTTAGGCTACTATACACACACACACACACACACAAACATATATACATACATAATATCAGATTGTAGCCATATTTATGCTAGATTTCTGCTTTAATTTGATAAAAATGTTTATTTATGCCCTGGCCCTATTTAAATACACTCTCTCAAATATTTCTCAAATGTCAGGCAGATGACAAGCTCAACTGCTCAACAGCTAGATGGTTATCTGTCTGAAGTCCCCATCCCCAGAAGTGATAACAGTCTTGCCAACTGGAGAAGTAATGCCCTTTCTAGTCCTACAGAGAAAAATTTCAAATGCACTTCACCTAAATGCACTTTGTTTTTATGAGAGAACTGTTCATTTTAAAACCTTTCTGCAGGCCAGTAGGCCTGTACATTATTATTAAATATACACGAGTGGGATTGTGCATTGTTGCAATGTGCTTAATAAATATTTGCATCATTTGTAATTATGTATTTTTATGTTTATTTTTTTTAAATAAGTTATGTAATTGTAATTATTTTTGAAACTTTAATATTAATTTATGCAATTGCAATGTCTTAATTTTAGTAAAGTTAGTACACGGTCATAGCAATAAATGCAATGGTACTAATAATTGGCATATTTTCTTTCGGTGTTTCGGTTTCGGTTTTCGGCCTTGGTTTTCTCTTTTTCGGTTTTCGGTTTCGGCCAAGAATTTTCATTTCGGTGCATCCCTAGTTTTTGTTGTTGTTGTTGTTTTTAAGACTTTTGTTTGTTAATGGTAATGAACTGCTTCCTCTGGTGTAGACTAGTTTCTCCCAAGACTTTTCCTCCCTCTACCACCTTAAAGGTGTTATTTGCCACAGTTGCCTGTAACTCAAAGGTCATTGCAGAGCTTTAGTGTTTACATCAGAACTCAGGCTCAGTATAGGCGGATGCATCCATGGGATGCTGACGGAGGAGCCGGCCAATAATGATTCGGCATTCAGATGTAAGTACACGGAAGTTCTGAACTGCATTTACGGTAGCACTTTATTTTACAGTCCTGTTCCTCATGTACATACTATGTACTTATTATAGTAATTACAATTATTATGTAATAACTAGGTACTAACCCTGAACCTACCCCTAAACCTAACCCTACCCCATCTAGTTACCTTGTATTACCAGAACTTTCTTAGATAAATACACTGTAAGTACACTATAAGTACATGTTAGTACACGTACTGTAAAATAAAGTGCAACCGCATTTACTATGTCAAATGCGTATGTCAGCAGCTTTTTTGTTTTGTTTTTGCACACAAAACATTCTCATTGCTTCATAATATTAAGGTTGAACTGCCGTAGTCACGTTGACTATTTTATCAATGTCTTTAAAACCTTTCTGGACTTTCAAAGATGCAATGACGTTACAGAAACCTCTCAGATTTCATCAAAAATATATTTATTTTTGTTCAGAAAATGAAAGAATATCTTACAGGTTTGGGACGACATGAGAATGGGTAATTATTGACAGAAATTAAATTTTTGGGTGAAATAACCCTTTAAGTCATGAATTTTTATAGAAGCTCTCTGATAAAACTACTTGGAGGGGGCGATGTTACCAAAAATTTTACCATAAAATGAGACATTTTTAACCAAAGTAAGGACAGGCATTTCAATTTAGTAATAAAGTCAGAATCTGTACTTCCCTTTGCTTAAATAACTGCTAATTAAATGTGGAAATGTTAAAACCCACATCAGACTATTTGAGTGCTGGCTATTTTACCAGTGGTATCTTCATTAATACTTTTGAGAATTAAAGGGATATTCCAACCCCCCAAAAAAAATTACCCCTCAAGTTGTTCAAAACCTGTATGATTTTTTTTTTTTTTTTTTTTTTTTTTTTTAAGGAAGACATTTGGAAGAATGTCGGTAACCAAACAGAACTTGACCCCCATTGACTATCATAGGCAGTTCAAGTTGGATAGAAAGACCTTTGGCATACTTTGTAACTTTTCAAATAGTTTACATGCAGACAGCTATAATATTACTACCTTAAAGAAAAAGTTAAATCCAAAAAAGGATAATATAGGCCTATTAAATTACACTGCTCTTTACATAAACTCTTTCCTTCAGTGATTCTGTTTGTTATTTACAGGTGTCATGACTAATGGTCATTCATTACTTTTAGAGTTCACCTACTTTAATTCACTACAACACTGCTTCGCTATTACTTTTACACAGTATAACACTGCTGTTTTTTTTTTTTTTATGTGATTAATTTGTAAACATGTATTGAATCCCTGGAATGTTTATCATATGTGCCAACTAAAGTTGATTTATTCTTTCAGGGTTGGCACTAATGTGCTCAACTACCTCAACAGCTAGACAAGCCAGGATCCACATCTCTTGGTGCTTGGATACAACGAAAATTCCTTTCCAGTTTTCATCATTTTCAATGGAGAGGCAGTTGAAAAGGAGACCTTACTTCAAGCAGTGAATGAATCCTTCAAAATGTTCTACATCTATGCCATAAACTACCCAAAGCCCTCTGCTCCCATTTTGCAGTTCTTGTATCATGCAGTCTATAATATTCCTGAAGGAGTCCATGGTGTGCACATTTGTGTAGTTTTTGAATTGGTATACTGAATGTGCACATTTTTTATTTAAAGTTGTATACTCATTTGTGCAGAAATGTTTAGGTTGCATATTTCTGTACTGTCTGTGCACATCTGTGTTTTAAATGTTTATTATATGTGCACCTGTGTAGGTTTTGAATTGGTAAACCATATGTGCACCTTTTTTTTTCTTGGTATACTGGATGTACACTTTCTTATGAATATTTGTACTGTTTGTGCATATTTGTGTTTTGAATTTAACATGTATTTCATCTATATTGGTTGTATACATTTGTTTTGAATTTAAGGTGTATTTTGAATATCTGTGCTTTTTGTGTACATTTATTTGCCAAGTGTTCTAAATGTTCACTGATGTATTTTGAATTCATGCAAATAATTGTTATTGTTATTCATGCATATTTATATTAAATACTAGGCTCACCAAAATTGAGTACATTTGTCATTTAAAACGTAAAACCTCTTTTTAAAACAAATGTATTGTTTTTCTACTTAATCTGTATTTATCTTTAGTTGGGTTACTTATTGGGTTATTTTTAACCCAACATTTTTTAGTGAGCATCATCAGAAGGTTATTTTACCACTGAACTTACAATATATATTGTACCATATCATTTTTTCAGTGTACTTTTTGTGGAAAAAAATCCCCCCCAAGATCAAGTGAAGAATGAGCAAATGCTAAGGAGGAACCAGGCTCATCCTCCTCCAAGGAACACATTACAATAAATGTACATAAAGCTAAATATTCTACTTGCATAATACTAATCATATGTTCATTGTATCATTTGAATATGATGACATTGCGAATACTTCCACAGCAAGTACTCCAAGAGGCCAAAAGGTCAGGTGTTATGTTAATGACATACTACAGGACAGACTTGGGCAAGCGCAGGTCCAAGCGAGGCTTGGAAAACCTTTACTGTGAAATAATAGGAGTCAGGGGACAATGTCAAAGGCTTGCTAGGTGGAACTAGTGTGGGGCTGGACGGTCTGGTCATGGAAGGTAGGTCAGATCACCGTTGCCAATGTGATAATGAGGAGAAAGTAGCTGTGAGAGGAGCTTTTTGCAGCTCTTAAAAGGTGGAGGGCAACAATCCTTGCTCTAAAACACTAATGAGAACACATAGCGGCTTCTGCATGGCCACTGAAAATAGAGTCCTAACCCTACAGCCAATTAAAGAGGAATCTTTGCGAATGTTATCTTACGTTCATCATTAAGTGGCCATGGAGACGTCGGCACGTAAAGGAGCACCCAGGAGAGAGAGCCCTGATCTATTATCCATTTTCCGAATCTTGGTCGCTCAACAGTTACAAATTAAATCTGAGGTTTTCAAGCAAATCTTAATGGACTGCTTTTATCAATGAAAAGGTGATATGGACTGTGTCTATCAGATTCCAGAGGTGCATGACGTGCGAAAGAGACGTTAATGCACCCCAGCAATGTTTGCATGAGAAATCTGAAAGCACAACAAAAGCCGGGACAAAAGACGACACGAAACCCTCAGCGGAAATTCTGCTCGATTGCCTGGAGCGAGACAGTAAATCTCTTAATCACACTGTGTTTGTGGGAGCTGCTTGCTTGGCTCTGGATATCAGGCCATGCAAAACTGTCAGCTGCCCATAAATCATGAAGGCCGCTTTAACCTTTACAAGTGCTCTCCTCTGCTCCCTCAAATTGGTCACGGCATCAAAGTCCCGGAGAATTGTAATGAATTGAGCATGGCCATGAGAGTTGACATGGTGACAGCGTCTGGAGCTTCTCTGAATGAGCGTGGCTAGGCTAGCGCCACGCGGGTTATTAGCATGATCTCAGCCTGTCGGTTTGAAAAAGCTAGAGTGGCATGTAATCTGTCTCTATTTAGTGAAGTGACGCTAATCCCTCTCTTGATCTGAATCAGGTCCTCCAGTGTTAACTCGGATAAGACGAGGCATCTCCATCAACCACAACAATAGAGGAAGTGTCTGTTTACATGAGCTAAAATATGAAATCAGTCTTTTTGATTGCCATTACAGGAAATCAATAATATAGGTGTCACCCACTTCACAAAACAGCTTCTCACATGTAGCATGGCTTCTTGCCAGCAACTTATTGGCAGCTTGTTTCATTATCTGTTTCTTCAACAGTTCGTTTGATCATACTGCATAATTGTATGTGTGAAAGTTATGATTTTTAATCAGGCATAAAGAGCACAGAGGCTGAAAATCACATTAGCAATGTCTTAATTTCACTGTACCTCAAAAATGGTATTATAATAAAGACAAAATAAAAATATATTTAACCTTCATTATTTCTTCACCTTATTAGCTATATATACTGTATCATCAAACATCACCCACTAAGACATATAGTGCTTGTAATTGAAGAAATAAATGTTACTCCAATTACATCAGTGGCACTTAAGAACTAATGTAATGAGAATTACTCTTTATTAATTAGTAAGCTAAAGAAGCAACGAGTAATCCTGTACTGACATTTTGTGGATGAAAACCATGAGAATATGAACTCCGGCAGTACCCCTTTGTCGCTATGCAGTCTGCTTTTATTTTCCACTATAAGGATTTTGAAAATGCAAAGCCGCACAGGCAAACCAGCAAATGCACTTGAGTGCACAGGGATGGGATTTGGGGTGTCTTTCCTAGGACTAAAAGCAAATCTGACAAGCTCCAACAAGCTCCTTTTATTAAACAAAGAAAGCAAGTGCAAGCAATATCTAACACGAAGATCATTTCTCCTTTGAGGAGGAAAGCTGGTGTTCATTTTGACCTTGCAAAGGCCTTCCGCTAAAATCAGGTGGTGTGTTGATAGATCATGTAGACCTACCAATAACTGAGTTTTCATTGCATGAAAGAAAGTAAGTGGGTGAATCATGAGGGACACTGAGTTTTATATGAATTCTCATTCTCGTGTGCAGATTTTTTTCCCACTGACTCCAAAAATAGATGTCAATTTCTATGTATCTACGTATATGTGGAACTGATATTTGAACTTACTGTGTTCAAATGAATCCAACATTATCAGTAACACCACTGTGACACAAATTTGTTCCTTCTATTAACCGCAGTTCATCTGTAAATCAAAAAAATTTGCATTAAAAGGAATATTTCACGCAGAAATAAACGTTATTTACTCCTGATTCGGTCAGCAGTTTCAAGTTAACAGCTCACTGGAGGGGAAGATTATCAATAAAAACCATCTTCAGTTTCAGCCTGTTCCTCGCAGGAAGCTATTATGAGGTTTCAGAAGACAGGGACTGTGTTGTATTGCAAATGGCCACCAAGCAAAATTAACAAGGCAGCTGAAAAAAATTTCCATGTCCTGTTTTAATTACTTGCTGAATTGTTGCCTAGTGTGTAAACCATTATTTGGCTTCTTGTGCCCTCTGCCAAGTGCGGTAAACTATGGTGCTGATTAACGCACAACTGGCTACTGGCAAAAACACACATACTCTGAGCCGGGTGAATGCAGCTAATCTCACTCGCTTGCGATTTGGCCCCAAAAGAAACACAAAACTGCACAATGGCAGCAGATGCCTGTCTGAAAGCAAAATGCAGACATGCTTGCATCTTTGGCACACACAGCTCGATGTTGAGGGCAACCCAGACTAATTTGTGTTGATAAATAAGACAGACTTCTCAGTCTACATTATTTAATCCTGGAGAGCGGATGGCCTTGTTTTCACAATGAATGCTCGTTCCCCGTACACTTAAAGAAAAGCCTCTGCAGATTGAGTCTCACATTCAGAGTAAAAAGACCAGAGAAGGAATGAAGTCCAGCGGTACATGAAAAGGTTTTTGTCTGATGCAAACTAGACCTCTTCAATGCTTTGCTGTTGCTTTTATAAAAGACTGTAGACTGTAAGGGTGGGCGGCATGACCAAAACCTTATATCACTTTATGAGTAATTGTATATCATGGTAACGGTATACATAATGATACAGCTTGTTTTGCAATATTGAAACCGCTGTAGCTCAAACAGTATGGCACTAGCATTTCCAGGGTCATGGGTTTGATTCCCAGGGATGCCGTGAATTGATCAAAGGTATCCTGGAATTCAATGTCAGTGAGCTGTTAAATCACTTCAGATAAAAGCATCTACCAAGTGAATAAGTGTAAAATAACATAGATAAAATGATATAATGCTTTATAATATAATATAATATAATATAATATAATATAATATACATCATAATATATATAATATACAATATACAACATAATAATTGGTTTGCATTAATCGAGTACAAATTATTCATAAATAGAAGTTATAGAATGAATGAATGAAATCAATTACTATAAAACACAACAGAAAATAATAGGGACTTTTAATAATATTTAAAACTATATTGATAGGATGGATGGATGGATGGATGGATAGAGAAGAGAAGAGAAGAGAAGAGAAGAGAAGAGAAGAGAAGAGAAGAGAAGAGAAGAGAAGAGAAGAGAAGAGAAGAGAAGAGAACCCATCTGTGACAGTTTGCAGAATGTATTATTTTTGCATTCATCATCTCCAGGCATATAAAAGCATCCAGTTAATGCGGAACACTTGTGCCTGTGTACAATTCTGCTTATGTGCCATTTAAAATGGTAACTGTATTGATTTTAAGAGCTCCCTGCAGACCCGTGCTAATGCTATATATACATATATACATTAGGTGTGGGGCGGTTCGCTGAAAAAAATCGGTTCTCCACGCACAGTTCAGCACACGCTGGGACCGCGGTTCAACTTAAATCTGACAAAGCACCTGTGATATGGTTTGCTATAAATAGCACGTAAAACAAACAGGGTTCAGCTAATATATGTTTCTGTTCATGGATGTCCATTCTGGCTTCCCAGACATTACAACAACAGCGATGGACAAACTATTCACTCTTGTTCTAGCGAATGCCGTATGCTGGAATATGAGCAGTCATTTCACCCTGGTGGTGATAGCGCGTGCTCACAGATGAGACCTGAGTAGTACACGTTAATATGTGTTTAAACTAAACTAATTTAAGCTTTGCCAGTTTAAACATTTAAGAGCCAAAAGTCTTAAATCTTTCTCTGAAGTATTGTTTAAATGGACAAATTCAGACAAAAATTATGTCAAAATGCCCACATTGGTAAGTATCCTTTAGCAGACATAGTCGGCTGAACGTATGCAGGACTACTGTATAAGGGCGCTGGATCACAACAACAAAGAAAACACTCACTGCTCTTGATTGAAAAGCTCTTGTAACTTTAATGAAGAACATCAATAATTTATACAGTCCAATATGAAATGTTTTACATTTTACATTGATTACTGGTAAGGTTCGGTATGTGCGGTTTATGAAAAAACTATACCTAAAAAAAAAAAAAAAAAACTGAAAACCACTGTTTATTTTTTGTATTTTTACTGCATTGTATTTATTTGTGCTGTTTTGTTGCTGGATATATTTTTTATATATATATATTTTTTTAAATAGTATATTTATAATAGTTTTTCATAAACAGCACATACCAAACTGTACAAAAACGTGACTCTAAAACCGTGAAACAAACCGACCATAAAAAAGTTGAACCGTGCCACCCCTAACTAATAGATTTTTTTCAGTAGAGAAGCTTTTTTTTTTTTTTCTGGAAGTAGTGGTCAACAAAAGCTACATTATCTAAACATTCTGAAGCTCAAGCTCAAATCTGAAATATAACAACTAAGGATCACTCAACCTGGACCACTGCCACTAAATCTCGTAACTCTATTAGCTCTTTAAACTGTCTGTCAAACCCCGTTATTCCTCCCGCCTCTCGTGAATGGAGTGCAGCGCATAGTTTGGAGCATCTCACCGTGTTTGCAGTATGAAGGTAAATAAAATAACTGTTTATTGAAGAAGTACAGTGTTTTCTTTACTGTTGTGTGTGTGCGTGTGTGTGTGTGTGTGTGTGTGTGTGTGTGTGTGTGTGTGTGTGTTTGTGTGTGTATTTTAGGAGCAGAGAAGACCATCTGAGCATTTGTCGTCAAGTCACAGTCAAATAACTTGTGTGAAGCACTGAATCTTTTATAATATGATAATATGATTTGGCGCACAAAAAACTGTATAACAGTGAATAACCTCTGACGTGGCAGTAATAATGTGGAAAAACATTCGCTGAACTTGATATTGGTGAAATATTAATAATAAAGGCCTAATGACACATGCAACAATGCAAATAAACGTAGCCTAAGTTATTTGTAGGCCTATACATCTATAGGTGCATCTCAACAAATTAGAAAGTCGTGGAAAAGTTAATTTCAGCAATTCAACTCAAATTGTGAAACTTGTGTATTAAATAAATACAGTGCACACAGACTGAAGTAGTTTAAGTCTTTGGTTCTTTTAATTGTGATGATTTTGGCTCACATTTAACAAAAAACACCAATTCACTATCTCAAAAGATTAGAATACTTCATAAGACCAATAAAAAACTGTGAATCGTTGGCCTTCTGGAAAGTATGTTCATTTACTGTACATGTACTCAATACTTGGTAGGGGGTCCTTTTGTTTGAATTACTGCCTCAATTCGGCGTGGCATGGAGGTGATCAGTTTCTGGCACTGCTGAGGTGGTATGAAAGCCCAGGTTTGTGCCTCAAGCATATTTGCCTATACATTTTTTGGTCTTTTGTTTCTCATTTTCCTCCTGACTATACCCCATTGATTCTCTACGAGTTCAGGTCTGGTGAGTTTGCTGGCCAGTCAAGCACACCAACAACATGGTCATTTTACCAACTTTTGGTGCTTTTGGCAATGTAGGCAGGTGCCAAATCCTGCTGGAAAATTAAGTCAGCATCTTCAAAAAGCTGGTCAGCAGAAGGTAGCGTGAAGTGCTCCAATATGTCTTGGTAAATGGATGCAGTGACTTTATGGTTTTCGAAAAACATAAAGGACCAACACCTGCAGATGACATTGCACCCCAAATCATCACAGACTGTGGAAACTTAACACTGGACTTCAAGCAACTTGGGCTATGAGCTTCTCCACCCTTCCGCCAGACTCTAGGACCTTGGTTTCCAAATGAAATACAAATCTTGCTCTCATCTGAAAAGAGGACTTTGAACCACTGGGCAACAGTCCAGTTCTTCTTCTCCTTAACCCAGTAAGACGCCTCTGACGTTGTCTGTGGGTCAGGAGTAAGGTTGTGCCGATAGAGGATAGTATCGTGTATCGACGAGAGTCAGAGATATCGACGATAGCAGATGTCACTGGGTGTTGAAGAAAAAGCACAAAGTACAGCCAAAGACTTGCAAGATGACCCAAAGAAAGGAGGAAAACCATTTCAATGAGGTGTTCAAGAAGAACACTAAGCAAGTATGGCCTTCATGTTGAGACATCTTGTAGAATACCACTCTTGATCAAGAAGAACAAAAGGCAGACATGAACTTTATACAATTACTTTGTGTAGACCTGTGGAGCTCTGGAGGAATGTTTTATGGAGTGATATGACCAAACAGGAACTTTTTGGGCCCATTGATCATAAGCAGAAGAACACCATCTCCATCGTCAAATTTGGATGTGGATCAGTCCTGTTATGGGGTTGTTTTACTGTAGCAGGAAGTGGAAGTCATGACTGTATGAAGGACATCATGGATTCTTTGAAGTATCAGGCCATTTTGACAAGAACTGTGATGCCTTTGATGCAAAGACTGAAGCTGACTGTGGACTTTCCTGCTGTGGACAGTCATCCCAAAGTACACATCCAAATCTACTACTGCTTGGTTCAGGGATCAGTCATTAGAATTAGATAGAATTTTCTTAGTTAGAATGTTCTTAAGTGGCCTGTTCAGTCTCCAGGCTTAATTCTCATTGAAAATATCTGGTTGAATTTGAATGAAGCAGTGGCAATGTGAAAACCAAGATTTTCAGTGATCTGGAAGCTTTTTCATGGCTAAGAATAGTAGAGAGGTGACAGAAGCTTCTAAACATTTACAGACAGCATTTATTGATGATTTGAAAGAATAAAAGATTCTTAAGAAAGGAGGTTGAATAATTTTGAACATGAATGTTTAGAGCCAATTTGAATTGTATCATGATTCATCAGTGTTCCATTCTCAGAATCACTCAAAAGTGTATTAACAAACTTTCTCTAATACTTTACCGATGCCTTTGTTGAATTGTTTTCAAAAAACGTTGTTCTCCGCAGGAAAATGTCTTGCAGGTCAAGGGGGTTGAATAATTTTGATTGCAACTAAGGTATTTCATGGCACTTTAACAAGTAATCTGCATTGCCTATATGTGTGCAATATTTTAAATGAGCCCTCACTAACTGAGTTTAATGCCACAGTTATGTTAGAATGCATCTTATTCTTGTTTCTGTGGTGGTGCGTCGGGCTCGTCATTGAGTGCACGGTCCTAAACGATGTATGACTGATGCATCAGTTCAATTGAACTTTTCTCCAAATATATGAACTTACCTGTTTTGAATACTTTATATTTAACATGTTCTTTAATGGTCAATATTAGTTTTAAACTGTTGGACTTTAAATGAAAGCTACTATTGATACTGATGATATGTCAATTTGAAAAATGACAATATCGCCGAACACTATTCAGATGTTGCTTAAAGGGGGGGGGTGAAATGCTATTTCATGCATACTGAGGTTTTTACACTGTTAAAGCTAAACATGGACAAAGTTTCAAAAATTAAGTTGTACGTTTGAAGGAGTATTTCTGTTCCAAAAATACTCCTTCCGGTTTGTCACAAGTTTCGGAAAGTTTTTTTTCGAGTATGGCTCTGTGTGACGTTAGATGGAGGGGAATTTCCTCATATGGGTCCTAAGGGCACATCTGCCGGAAGAGCGTGCGCTCCCGTATAGCAGCGCACTGAGAGCACAACAGATGTTCACTGATCAGAGCGAGCGAGATCAAAAGGAGTGTGTTTTTGGTTGCCAGGGCAAGACAACCCTGCACAGATTACCAAAAGAGAAACAGCATTAAGGGACCAGTGGATGGAGTTTATTTTTACAGAGCATCAACGGAGTTGTGCAAGTGTTTGTGTTTGTTCCCTGCATTTCGAAGATGCTTGTTTTACAAACAAGGCCCCGTTTGACGGCGGATTTGCACATCGTTAATTTCTTAAGGATAATGCAGTACCAACGAAAAAGGGTCACGATCGTGTGTTGGAACCGCATGCGGTGAGTAAAACTGCATCAAATATCTCGGTGTTGTTAACTTAGCTGTCGGCGTGTAAGCACATCAAGTAAACAACATGCGATGTTGTCATCAAACTGCACTTTCCACATGTACAGCTTAAAAAAAAAAAAAAAAGACGACAAAGTGGAACTTAGTCATTTTCCAAAACCGCTAAGAAAATATATACAGTTTCAGTACATACCACATATAGACGTTGTTGCTGATGCTGCTCTTGTTAAATTTCAGCCTCTGGATCTGATTCTGGATCATAAATATATGCTGAATCTGACTGTTAGCCTTGGTTTGTTTTGGTTGGTTTTGTCCTCACGTAATGTCACAGCTTCCAAACACTCTCAACGCACTATCTTTCTCTTATGAATATATTAAAACTAAAGACGTTTTGGAGTTATGAAGTACTACTCTATAGGTACTCAAGATTAACAGGATATTGAGTGAAAACGAGCATTTCACCCCCCCTTTAACAAGAGGAATACGACAACTGTAGCCAAATTCCTTGACACGTCTGTATTCCTTGACCCCAGCCTCAGTCCATTCCTTGTAAAGTTCACTCAAATTCTTGAATTGATTTATTTTGACAATCCTCATAAGGCTGCGGTTCTCTCGGTTGGTTGTGCATCTTTTTCTTCCACATTTTTTCTTTCCACTCAACTTTCTGTTAACATCCTTGGATACAGCACTCTGTGAACAGCCAGCTTCTTTGGCAATGAATGTTTGTGGCTTACCCTCCTTGTGAAGGGTGTTGATGATTGTCTTCTGGACAACTGTCAGATCAGCAGTCTTCCTCATGTTTATGTAGCCTAGTGAACCAAACTGAGAGACCATTTTGAAGGCTCGGGAAACCTTTGAGTGTAGGTGTTTAAGCTGACTGGCATGTCACCACATTCTAATTTGTTGAGATAGTGAATTGGTGGGTTTTTCATTAATTGTGAAGCAAAATCATTACAAAAACAAAAAACAAAGGGCCCTATCTTGCACCCAGCGCAACTGACTTTGTACACCGACGCATGTGTCATTCCTATTTTGCACCCGCGCAAAGCGCGCTTTTCCCTCCACAGAGGCACGTCGCTAAACTAGTGAATGAACTTGCGCTCCCTGGGCGGTTCAGCGCAAAAAAGGAGGCGTGTTCCGGCGCAAACAATCCCTGGTGCTATTTTGCTGTTCCATTAAACAATTGCGCCACTGACCAGAAAAAAACTAGTCTAAAGTCAGTGGCGCGTTGTTCATTATGCTATTTTAAGGGCGCATGCTTGACCATAATGTATAGCGTGCACAACGCGCATACACTTTGCTCATGTAATCTACACAGATGCAACAGTTATTTTTGCAAATCATAAATTGTTACACTAAAAAAATATTAACACATGAGATGACGGAAATCATTGTGGTGTGCCACGAAGATGTGAACAAAATAGGCATAAATCTAGCTTACAAATTATTCAGGCTAATTATTCTCCCATCCCCATACAACACAACTTCTCTGTCTTTCACTGCTCTTACAAGAACAACAGTCTCCTCGGCTGTGAACCGCTCCTGGCGTGCGCCTGGTAAATACGCCATAATAATAGCAATCCATAATGGAACTTGCGCACCTGCTTTTAAAGGGAATGCTGGATGACGCTCTGATTGGTTTATTTCACGATACGCCCAAACCACACCTATGAATAATGAGGCTGCTTCAGACCAACCCACTTTAGATTTGCGCCGGGCGCAAGAGCCATTTATCCCGCCGGGAAAATAGCAACAGCGCCGAGACCCGCCCACAAACTTACTTGCGCTTCGCGCTTTGACACTTGCGTTTCAGATCGTTAAAATAGGGCCCAAAGACTTAAACTACTTCAGTCTGTATAGACTGAATTTATTTCATACACAAGTTTCACAATTTGAGTTGAATTACTGAAATAAATGAACTTTTCCACGGCATTCTAATTTATTGAGATGCACCTGTATATGGTAACACTGTACAATAAGATTTCATTAATGTTAGCTAATGTATTAAATAACATGAGCATACAAAGAACAATACATTACAGTATTTATTCATATTTGTTAATGTTAGTTAATGAAAATACTGTCATTCATTTGTAGTTTGTTAATTCACAGTGCATTAACTAATGTTAACAAACATAACTTTTGATTTTAATAATGCATTAGTAAATGCTGAAATTAACATTAATTAATGCTCCAGAAGTAATGTTCATTCTTAGTTAATGTTAAAGCCATAAAGCCAGTCCATAAGTTCTGCCTCTTTGTCGCCAACTAAACTAAACCATTTTGCCTATTATCTGCCTGACTTACATTTTTATTGACCACTGAGAGAGCATTGACTTATGATGTTGGTTCAATATAAAAACTTATAAAAAAAAAATGTAATAATACCTTAGACCTTAGACACACAAACACACACACACACGTCACAGAAGGGGTGGCAGCATCTGACCAGCACTGCAGTTTATGCACTGCTCATATATTGGGTTGAGAACTCATTAGCATGCCTGATACAGATGCGAGAGAAAACATGCACAAGCTGCTTATATATCTAGGCTTTGGCCTAGATTTCCATAGTGGCGAGGGCAGCCTTAATTGATACTGATGGCCCTCTTAGCTTTGAGGGTAAAAGAGAGTAAAATTTTACCTGGGAGGTTTGACAAGGGCACGGTGATGGAGACCACTTCCCACTCAAAGTATGGGAATATTGTTAAATATGAAAAGACATGCGTGTAATTAACCACCACTGTTGGATGAGTCTCTGCTAATTCTTCTGAGGATTTGTTATACCAACACTTAACTAGAAATAATAATTACACTGTGACTCTTGATTATCTATGCATTTTTTAAAACACTCAAATACTCCTCTGTGTTTGATAAGTCTGTCTTCCAATGGATAATCCCTGGAGTACAAGCAAGGATTTAAGGCGTGCAAAAACCAATTGTTCTCTTTAATATTGTCCTTACCAGTGTCAAATCCAATTTGCTCAATCAACTTTCAGGATGATTTATTTTTCTGTTCTTAACGTCTCCCCAACCCACATATCTCTCTTCATTTGAAGCGCTGGAATATTTCATCTTAATTCTAAACATACTTGCTTGACTCATGCTGGCGGTTCTATCGGTACAGAGTGAAGCCCTGTTTCCTGTCGACTCCACACTGGGTAACCTGAGACTGCATTAAGTGAAAAGCCAAGCATGAGCTGCCACTGTCACTGTCCTTGCTGCCTCCTCAATTAGAAGAAGAAACGGGCCAAATATATTTCTGTATGAAGTCATGCAGATTTGGCCTCGGGTTTAACACCGTACCGCCATATGACAGAAGGTGACTTCTCAGAAGGACTGAGACATTGCTGAGTGGCCCTAATTAGTCTACATATGTCACCTAGAACTGTTTCTATGGCAAACTGCTCTCCCATGTTCCAACACATGTCCATGTTTTCATCAAATTAGTAGGGAAATATGCTACACATGCATACAGATCGTACACAGCTCAAATTACAAATGTAAACATTTTTTTTTCCTTCTACTACAGGTCTGTAGAGGTAGGCATGATCATTTTCTGGCAAAATACATAAATCCGTAAAGCTTGGATATGATTTACTGGTGATTTGTATTTTATTTTGCATAATAATACTGGTTTAAAATTAAAGATGTGGCATGGGGATAATGCTATGATGATTTAGTGGATTACTTTGGTAGGTAACATGTTTTTCATTTTTATTTAGGAATTTTCTGTATCTCTTTATTATTACTTATTATTATTATTTCCACCCATTTTGTTTAGCTACTTTTTCAGTAATAATTAAAATGCTAAAAGAAACCATTTGATTTGAATGAAGCTGATATCAGGGTATGAACAATGTGCTATCCTTATCTTTCTGTAACATATGTTTGGATGTTTTTTTGCAGATCAATCCTTTATTTACAGTTAAAATAAACAGTTTTTTTTTTCTAAACAGCTGTAAACATGCAAACCCTCTGAACTTGATCTAATGAGATCTACATCCAAATATATCTCATTAGCTATAAATTCTCAAGGCATTTTACAAGGCAAATGTGCTGTAATACCGACCATCTGAAACAAACCACTGTAAAAGCGCTTCATTAAAGTCGGCATGAAATTGAAAATCCACCCTATTCACATCTATTCTCTAAATACCTGTTAAAGATCTAAATCTTATTTTCTTTTTTGACCTTGTCATTGTAATAAAATAAAAATTTAATAATTTATGCCAGACTTCTCCAGTTCTTAGTCTGCTAAAACTACACCTCTTTTCATCTGGCACCAATGCGTGGAACCAAGTATGTTCCTGTTACACCTGAATGTATGTCACAATATGAAAGAAATTACTTACAAATTACTTCCGAATTACCACAACTTCAAAGGAAGAGTTCATCTACTTTTCTGTTACTCACCCTCATGTCATTCCAA
The DNA here is from genome assembly GCF_023724105.1 of Carassius gibelio. NCBI lineage: Eukaryota > Metazoa > Chordata > Actinopteri > Cypriniformes > Cyprinidae > Carassius > Carassius gibelio. The sequence continues at coordinate 14,393,257 of NC_068391.1, forward strand.
ATCTGTAAGACTTTCTCTTATCTCTCTTGTTTTTTTTTTTAAATAACATCCTGTCAACTCTTGTTGATATATTAAAAGTTAATCAGAACGGTGTTTGTCAAGCAGCTAAATGATTAAGAAAGCACAATAAACGCATCATAGAAGTGTTCCACCTGTCTTGCATGCTATATTCAAAGGCTTCTGAAGTTATGTAATTGCTATGTGTGCAATTTACACAATTTATCTCCCTGAAAACTTTGCCATCTGCCCTAAACTTCAACTTAAAATTCGGTTCACCGAATACTGGAGAGGAAGATTATCAGTGAATATAGTCTTCATTTTAGTCGGTTCCTCACACAAAGCTCTTATATGACTTCAGAAGACTTGAAATATAGTGGACAATTCACATGAACCACATTTAAGCTGCTTTTTGCACCCTTTTTAAAGCTTGAAACCCCATTCATTGTAATAGCGTAAAAAAGAGCAACCAGACTATTAATATTTAAAAATGTCTCCTTTTGTGTTCCACAAAAGAAAGAAAATTGCACTCATTTTTTCCAAACCCATGTGATGGCAGAATTTCCATGTTTGGCTGAGCTATTCCTTTTAACATGACCACCTAACTTTCCTAAAATTTTCAGATAATACAAAATTTTTCCAGTTTAAGTGCAGAAGGAAAATATAAGAGAAACACCAAACGATTAGAAAACAGGCAGACCAGATCAGATAATGTTTAATCATTTCCAACTCCTGAACCCTTGAGTTCCTTAAAAAGCAAACATTTTACCTTGACAGCTAAGCGCTTTATCCAGTTAGGCGTTGTGATAATAACATCTTTGTGTTATGCAAGGCTTTGAAGCACATCATCTTGCTTACCTTCAGTGCAGTATTTCCCTTTGTAGCCAGTATTGGAGCAATCGCACAGCACCTCGCTGTCATGAATGGAGCAGCGTCCTCCATTGCTGCAGGGATTTTGTTTGGTACACAGGTATTCCAGATCGTTCTTCACGCCTTGACTGTCCAGGAGAGCAGGAGGAGTCTCTCCTAACTTTAAGTTGGCGATCAGGCCTTGGAAAGGTGGCTCATATTTGACCGTGCTGGACGTGAGGGCAGAGAGACGCACGTCCGGTGGGATCCCACCCATGTACAAGTCGCTGGCCACCATCATTTCCCTTCGCTTGGACTTCACCTCCGTCACTTTGCTCTCCCCATCCATCGCCAGCATGGTCTCACGGTAATTCCTTGTAAGCAGCACACGATGCCAGCGTTCGTCGTTGACGTTCGTTTCCATGTGTAATGAGGCCGGCTCGCCACAGTGGATGGCGAAGCGCAACTGCAGACGGCCTTCATTGATCAGGAGCTCCAGAAAGTCGCAGTTGCCGCCATCGTCCAGGTACAGCACTACAGCTTTGCTGATGTTCGTCTTCATGGTGAAGCTTAGCTCTCCGGTGGCTCCTGCCTCCCAGGGTCCATAGCGAACCCACTGACCCGGCAGACCGTCAAACTCTAGAGCTGCACTGACAGCTACACCCACCATGAGCCCCAGCCAGACAGAGGCCCAAGAGAACTTCGCACCACACCTCCACTTCCGTGTCATCATCTTCCAAGCGTGCTCCTAATCCTCCTTTTCTAATGTTCCGTTTCTCTTAATCCACTGCAGAGGAGATATTTATTCCCAGTCTAGCGTATTAATTTATCTGGCCTTTTCCAAAATAGCACTGCAGAAATAGTAAGGTCCCAGTTTTCTAAAAATCCCTTAATATTTAAGCATTTCTTTTCACTTGATTCTCCATCTTGATGCTCTTCTGAGTAACTCCATTGAGGAACACTTCTGAAAGACCATATATATATATATATATATAAAAAAACTCACACGGTACTTAGTGCTTTGAAATCTAAAAGTGCCCTAAAAATCTAGTTGACTCGACATGTTAAAAGACCGATTTATGCATTTCACCCTCTGGTGAAAGTAGGATTACTGCTGCGGTTGTATTTTTCGTTTTGTAGGTGGTAGGTCAAATACATAATTTCTTTCCCCAGCAAACCTCAGTTCCCCTTAGAGAAGTGCATCTGCATTCCACCAGCAAGACATCACCACCAGAAATCCTCTGACCAGGCCTCTGAAAAAAAGGGAAAAAAAGAAGACATTGTTATTTTATGACCAAAACTGGTTATAAACTAGCATGCGCCCCTAAATTCTGTCTGTTACTCACATCAAAGTACAATAACTTCTAACCTTTTATTGTGAATTTCTTTTAGGAGGCCAGTTTGATCACAAAATCAAAAACTGGCAGTATAACTCTCAGAGCCGAGAATCTTTGACCATAAAGAAAATCAATCTTTAATGCACTTTGCAGAGTAACGGACTGGGGTAGTTGACAGATCCCCACATTGGCTTTGCAAATTCGCTGATCAGTTCACAGATGAATATTCACAAACCAGCTCACAGCTAGTGTTTTAAACAGCTCTGAGTCCCCTGTAGCCCTCTCAGTCAATCAACACCTCTCACTTTCACCTATATAGTGGCTGAGCATAGTAGTGCACTAGTGATAGCATCTGACAACAGAGGATGACAGATAATAAGACTGGTATCAGGTGAGAAGTGTAAATGATGCATGTTTATTAATGAGGAGTATGCAGCGGCATGATCACACCATACTCCTCTTATTTGGGTGCACTGTATGTGTACTGAATTCATTCATTCAAGGGAATATGCAAATCTGTGATAACTGTTCAATGGTTAAAGCAAACTAACAGTAACATCTGATCTTGCAGGTCAGTTTTGAGTGCTAGGCTGTGGAGGTTACAACAGACTACTGCAATATACAGCACACTGTAGAAATTACATTATCATATAATCAGTCATATACAGAGAGTCTACAGATACTGTAATGTACCATAATTTGCATCATTAGATGAATTACTACAAGTGGTTTCTGTTTCTGTAGAATAGATGGGTGAAACTGAGGCAAGTTTTTCACAAATTACAAAATGTATACTATATGATTTTTGTGAATATAGTATACATTTATAAATAATTGCACAACTCAATCAATCACTCAATCAATGTTAATCATAATTGTTAAATAAATAAATACATACATAAATAAAAATCAAGCCTAATTTATATACAAATGACTTAATGTATGACTTAAAATATCCATGGCCCAGCATTTTAAGTGAATGAAATAATAATAATAATAATAATAATAATAATAATAATAATAATAATAATAATAATAATAATAATAATAATAATTATACTATGATCTTTAAAATGAATAAAATGTTAGCTCTAAAAGTTAAGTTATTATTATTATTATTATTATTATTATTATTATTATTATTATTATTACTACTACTATTATTATTATTATTTACTTCTACTGCTACTGTTATCTTTATATAAATTAATAAAAATAAATAAATAAATGACCTAGTTCAGGGTTCCTCAATTAGTTTTTGCTGAGGGGGCGAATTCTGCCAACCATTATTATTATTATTATTATTATTACAATTATTACATTGTTTCTTTTGTTAAAATAATCAAAAGATGGTCAGGAGATAAATATTTTCTCCCAGTAGTCTGTTTTATTCAAACAATTATGAAAATTTTTGCTTTTAGACATAGCGTTCTCAAATAGATACTGTTCGATTTTAGATTTTTTTTTTTTTTTTCAACATACAAAATGATAATCTCAGGCAATGATAATGCACTTTATTCAATGATAAAAGTGTCTAATGTGAGATTTAATATTATTTTGCATGATCTTTATAGCCATAGTGAAAGCAACAATAGATATTTCACCTCAGATCTTGAAAATAAATTAGGCTAAAGCAAATTTAAAACCGTTAAGTCACTGGGAACCAACATCCAACAAAGATGGTATCACTCACTCACTCACTCACATATTCAAAACTGTTCAGTCCATTCACATTTGAATCATCTATTTTCAGTGTACACTTTTCTTTACTTAACACTTGCCATTTTTTGCTGTCACATCTACACTGGACATGACAAAGCACTGCAAATATTTAGAACTTTCTGTCAGCATTTTGTTTCACCACACTGCGCCACATCCAGTTTAGACAGCATCACTGATTATAATAAGTTATATTGTATTTTCTTGCGTTGCGTCGCGCCGCTCACATCTGGTGTAGACCCAATTTAAGTTAATGTCGCTTTCTGATGGTGCGTTAGAATTTTCATGCCACATTACTTGAAATTATTGTGGGCCAAACCTAATTTATAAACATAAAAATGACTTTGTTAAAATACCCACATAGCAGCACTATTTCAGTGAATTTATCACCCCGTTAAGCTACAATGCAGGTGGTTAGAGAATAAGACAGATGAATAAGGGAACAAGAGAAGTGAAAAAGACATAAGAAAAGTTTTTGAGATTAATTCCCATTAATAAATGTGGCACAACTTTGTAAATTTGGCCCTGAAAAGCAAATCACTGTGCAGCAAGGTGCCATACAGAATGTACAGAACACTCTCCCACCTTCAGTACTATGACTGAGGTGCTCTTTAGCAAGGCACCAAACAGGGAAAAATGGCTGCCCACTTCTCTGTATGTGTGTGTGTATGCACTTTAGATGAGATAAATGCAGAGCACTAATTCCAAATATGGGTCACCATACTTGGCCACGTCACAATACTTTCTAAATAATTATAAATAATTACTGTGATCATGCACAAGTAAACTTTTCTAAAGACCTTGAAAGTGATAACAGCCTTCCTGCTTTCCGATCCCTGGCCTTAAATAATGCTCTGCACTACTTGGAGAAAAAGGAAAAATGGAATGGTCTATTGGGTAATTTTGAAAGGCTAACATGAGCACAGAATTTGTGGAAAATCTTCAAAATGCTCTTGTGAAAGATTACGTTCTGTTTGTCAAAGGATTAGTGACTACAATTTCTTAAAAGCAGTTCCATACAGCAGGCATCACTTTGCAATAAAGCCAACATGCACACATGGGTATGGGAAGGAAGAGAAGAAATATAAAGCATAATTTGGAATGAAAAGTAGTTCAAATTAGATCAAACTGTCTTCTGTAATAATCAGTCCTTTGCTATTCCAAATATATCAGCCATGCAATTCTTCTTTAACGCAGCAGACACTTCTCCCTGAAGAAGGATCATTTTGTACAGCTACATTGCATGCATTGTTCTGGAAGTGACAGTAACTTTATTGTCTATAAGTAACAAAATGACAAAGGAACTGTCTTTCAAAGCGACTGCAACTTGCACTTTATCAGCACATGCCAGCGTGCCTCGGGTGTGTGGCTTTCTCATTTGTAACCAAACTGGTCTTGCTAAACATATGCAGGTTGGGAAATCAGCTGGAAATCCAAATAGAAAGCATTCCTTTCTTTCTCCCGGTACGGTCATTGTAATTAAGGTCATTATCTGCCCTTGAGAGTGATGCATGACTACAACACAGCACATAACAATGAAGTGAGCAGGAGAGGCGTTGCTGACAAAGTGTTTGGCATGTTCCTGTCCACTTATGATAGTGAGAAAACCCACTCCAAATTGTTATCTACCCCCTAATGATGTTTTAGTTCAAATTTAAGCACTCAACACTTGCTGATCAAAGTCTGGTTACCAGGTCAGTGTGCTATCTGAGCTAGAACCAAATAGAATTAGCCATGCTTTTTGCTCTTACATTGGAGAGTAATGGACAGCATAAGGATGCACTGAGGGCACTTTAGGGAACGAGTCTGTGGCGTGAATGTACAATTAGCACATACGCAACCAAACGCCCACTGAATACATGAGCATCTTTTGTCAAGCTTATATTTAAAGATCAGACTCGAATTAGCGCATTCATATTCAATTAAGCATTGCAGTTCTGCTTCACATTATTTCCTCTTGATGTTTCTTTTAATTAGCCAAATCAAATTGACATGATTAAAAACAGAGTCCTCCTCCGCCACCTACCCACACAAAATGGCAGTTCCGGAAAAAATCTGCCCCCTTTTGTAGCTGCAGAACAGCATCCGGGGCTGTGCTAAGCAGGAATGGCAGATGGTTAGCAAAGGGAAGGTTCAGATTGTGCATTCACTACTTCAGAGAGCTTGGTCCATATGAAGAGAGATAATAGAGATGAGGTACACGACTAGCCGCGAGGGAGAAGGCAGCCCACTGCAATGGCAGAGAAGCCGTCTGTCCTTTCAGCACCGTGGACAGCAGCCAGCAAATATCAGAACCACGGACAGCGCCACTGACCTGCCATCAGTGAGCGCTCCAGGCTTGGATGTGAGATCAGTAGAGCGGCATAGGATGCAGCTGAAATCCCATTTAAGCAGAACTGTGTGAGGCTCAGAGGGAGAGAGCTATAAGCTTAAAGTCCCAGATGATTGGGCTAACTCCACCTGTCTGATGGACGAAGGGTTCAAAGCAAGAGCTAGCAAACTGTTTGACATATTTTCTGTAATCTAACACCCACTGGACCATTGCTTCAGCCCATCTTTGTGGAAAACCTGCCCTTTTTACTATGAAGTCTCGTTGGAGGTGGGAATGCATTCGACCCAGGGCTGCTAACCACAGGCTGCTAAAACTCCTCTTGACATTTCCAAACTCTTAACTAATTTCTAACTTTCCATTTCATGATCTGTTAAACATCATATCAGGTTGTTTCTTCAACGTTAAGCAATTTTGTCCTAGGGGATGATATATTTATATTTTTGTTGTATAAAGGTCTGTATTAAAACTGTATTAAAAACTATTTATCACACAGTTCTACTTTTTAAATAATGACTTTTGTTTTAATAGAGTAAATCATAAAATGTAAATAAAAGACCCATACTTTTGATCTTAAAATAAGAAAATCTATCCATGTTTATAAACAGTACATTTACCTCCGTTGTGTTGTGTTAATTTCTACATTGGAGTCTTGAGTCATGGCTGGGTCATAGCTACTGCATATTTATTTTCAGTACTTTCAAGTAATAACTATAGCTTTTCCTCCTAATTATGCAGAAAATTGAAGTCTTATTAAAACTTTGCTGTGTGGAGGTGTTGAGGAAAACCTCCAAAATGTACACTTCAGGAGTTATCGTCAACTTGCTAAGCAGGGAAAAGTGTTTACCATTTGCACAGCAATAATTGTGTCTAAAAAGGCTAAACAGGAGCGTACAAAAAGATTCACTTCATTGTATACATTTACATACTTAAGATACTCTTGACAGCTTGATGTGAACAAGCAGGAACTCGAATATTGACAAGGGACAATTCTAGAAGAAAATTATCTTCATAAGCATTTATTTCAAAACTAAGTCAATTGCTGCTAGATGAAAGAAGCTCTCTGTGAATACCATCCATCGGAGTGCAGCAGGAGTTGTGATGCTCCATTAAATACGTGTGTACAGTATGTGTAAACGTGAGATGGAGAGAGGAGGAGAGGGAAGAAAGGAGGGGGTGAAAAGAGGGGGTGGATGGAGACAAGCAAAGTCGCTAGAGGGGGAAATAGCGGTTGTAAATGAAATGCTCAGACACACAATTCCATTATTAAAGCCTCTAACATGTGATCCAAAGGAACCTGTCCTCCAACAAAAAACGACCATATAGGTTGTTTGTGCAAGCACCTTATTACGACCTATATTTAAGTTTTAATGTTAAGCTGCCTCTAGCGGGCGTAAAAATAATGACAGTATCGTGTTGCGTCTGTCATAATGAAATGACGTAAAACGCCATTACCGATCAAAACGCACGTTTATTTAAATGCAATGTGTGGACTTTTTATACCGATCTCACAGTAATTCGTACATATTTTATTAGGTGGCTTATTCGTTCGAATGACCACACCTAACGCCAACCCTAAACCTAACCCTCACAGAAATCATACTAAATTATGATTTATTGAGCATATACATTTTACGTGCATATCGGTTCTCTAGGATCGAACCCATGATAGCATGATTACATTTCAAGGTATAACGCAATAATCTACCAACTGAGCTACACAAACGCAAATCAGAGTGCAAATAAATGTTACAAAACATTAATATGAAAACAACCTTTTGCTTATAGGGGTGCAATTGTAGTATACGCTCTTATGGGTCGTATTGGACCAACGACCTATGAGATCGTATTGGTTGGAGGACAGGTTGATCCAAAGACAACTTTAATTGTGCAGGTAGGTACCAAAAATTATTGAACCTTCTACTGTACACAAGTTCAGAACATCTGTGAATCCTCACGGAGAATCATGTAGCACGTGAAGGAGAGGGAGGAGGGAAACCTGGGAGGTGCAGCTATTTTGATTGACACAGGAATAGACGGCTGTATAGGAGTCCGCCCAATGACAAATTGTCAAGCACATAATCGCAGGGTAAAACATACAAGATCTAATTACCACACATTGTCTGAGTTTCCCCTTCATTCGATCTTGCAAGTGCCAGAAATAATCGCCATGTCTGAAAAGCAAAGAGTAGGCAAAGCAAATCGAAAGAACTGTGGCTAATAGAATACGGGCCAAGGCGACTTGTTTTAAAAAACCCTCAGGTGAGAAACCATTAAGCTTTGAGGTGGGTACTGCAAGTATGCATTTCTTTGTGTTTTTCATGACATATTGCAGAGTATGCAAAATGCCTCTTGGAATATCTGCTGTGTCATTGCGTAGTCATCTGATTTGCCATTCTGTCTGTTTTTCCAGCATGCTTCCACGGTTTGGAGGGTTTAACGGCTGTAGAAAGTGGGGCAGTTAACACCAAGGAGTTCAAACCAGCAGATTGACAGTGGTGGAAGCGTGGTCAAGACATTGTGTGGGGGATGGAGCTTGGAAATAAGGATGTGAATGGTGACGAGGGGAAGGTAAGACCCTGTCTTGGCTCAGTGGATGGAGAGGCCCTGGAGACCCTGGTGTGATGTAGAGCCGTGGGGAGCAAGGAGTGAGCGATGAGGTCAGGGCACAGCAGATACAGCACGTAGGCCTGCATTCCTACAGGACGGTCTCATTTGTTTCCTATCACTTCCACAGTCCAAAGGGAAGCCTGAGCAAGCAGGAACCGGGGGAGGACATAAATAAATCTATGCACATGTCACATCTTGAGGATGATATGACACACAGTGCTGGGCTTCAGTCTGTTCCAGACACATGGGGTCGTAGATCCTGTGGGAAAACCACAGGACTTGTACTTTTAACAATTACTTTCAATATTACACTGAATGTTGTAAAGTTGCAAATACATGTCCTTTCTGCCCCCTGTGCCCAGAATCCACATACAGATAAAGATCAGCCATGGCAGGTGTATGACTATTTAATGAGCCAGAAAGAGAACAAACAGTCTGGTTCTCAAAGAAAAAAATCCCATAAATGTTCTCCTTAAAGTGCCATGAGCTCTGAGGTCATTAGGGCTTTTCTAAAAAGCTACAAGACAGACAGTGTTACTGTTTTCAACTACAAAATGACATTTTTGAGCATCAGTAATTGTGAACAACTACATTACTCTTAAGCCACCAATTTCTGTTTATTTGTTTTCACCTTTAATAAAAAATTTCATAATTGGTCATTAGTAGATTTTTCTTTATTTTTTTTCTTTAAAAAATGGTCTAAAAAAAGTTACTTTTTTCAGTTTGTTCAAAATAATACAAATAATAAAACAGACTTCCTCCACATTTTTTTTTTTTACATTTTGGAAAATGTATATTATTAATAAGAATAATAATGAGACTACCGCCAGGAAACTACCGCCAGGTGGCACAAAGAAATGGACTGTGAACTGAATGTAATTGTAAAATGTTGGTGTTTGGTGTTCATCTTCAGTTCTCTTCACAGCAGTTCAGTCAGTGTCCTGTTTGAGTAAATGAATTACTACGCAAAACATGAAATATCAATTTTATTTCAATTTTCATTTTTGTGTTTCAGAGGAAAAAATCAGTGTGTTAAGGTATCTCTCCATTACGGATCATTCTGAAAGCAGAATATATGCAAATGCATATAAAATGTTTTAAAAACTTTAACAGGGATGCCTAGAGGGTATTTAATAGGTCTTTACCTCCACATAAGATTTTTCTAGTTCTAGTCATTATTCAACTAATCACAGGTTTATATAAAATTTACATCTATGATCCAGCCTTATATATTTTCCATGCTCAAGCACATGCATTATGTTTGCCACAAAGCACAGGCAGAAGTAGCTTAATAATTGTGAAAAAGGAAACATTTTATTTAATAATTAATAAACGAATGTTTTCTTGTCGGCTACAAGATGAAATTCAAGGTGCTGACTCTCTCCACATGGACGTGAGAAATGCAACCTTCACAGATTACATAATGATTTTGTTTTGAATTGATTAGTTTAAAAGTAGACATTTCAAGCTTTCTGTAGATATATTTCTCATGTAGCCTATGTGAGACTGCCCAATTTTAAGTTATTTCATTATTAGGAAAAAAATCAATTGATCGATAGTGTGCCTCCCTGTCATGCATGTGCATGAATTTTTTTTGCACAAACACTAGAATATGAATAATAATAATTCACATTTTGCATATGCATTACAAAGTAAATCATTTTTAACATGCAATTATCCGAAAAAAAATAAATAAAAATAAAGATTTGTAATGAAGATAAAATATGTAAAGAAATATGAATAGATGCTGCGCGTTGAACTCAGCTCCACGCGTGCAGCGCAGATCTTGCACTCTGATATTTTAAAGGAATATGATACACACCATCATTTAAATTTAAATGCGGCTGTATTTATCTTTATTTTTTTTAGGGTACTTTACTTAAATTATATGAAAGCAAGTAAAGAAGTCTCCCTTTAAAATCACTGAAGTTGTCAATTAATAAAGCTTTTTTTTGTACATCATGTGCATTTTGTTGATTATAATGAGAGAACTTGAGATTAAATGTGAGGACGTTTTATTAATCAGTCCATTCTTTAGAGTTTCAATGATTTAGCTAAATTGTGCAGGTTTAATTTATTCGTTTCTTGTTTTAATTAGGCCTAAATAACGGGAGCGAATTTATACAGTGCTCACGTTTTACTAAAATAAAATAATTTATAAAAGCATGCAACAATTTCTTAATCAGTGTACATACAAATATCTGTCAAAATAAAGGACAGTTAACAAAAAACAAGGTAGTGAATGACAAAAATGCATGTTATTTTATTAAAGGAATTTTAAAAAATAAATTGAAATATAGGTCTAATATGTGAGAATATTGGATATTAATATAGGCTACCACTTTTAATGCTTCGATGGAAAGTAAACCACAATTTCTTTAGAATAATATAACACATAATTCATATTATATAACTAATACTGCACATCTATTAAATGAATCAAATTTTAAATATGGGGTAATACTGTGTAGCTTAGAGAAAATATATGCACAGGCTCATTGGCTTAACCTTTATCCTGCTTGAATTCGTTCTAATAAACAAACATAATTTCATGAGTACTAAACTTTCATCTGTGAATATTAAATATTTTAACTACAGTGTTTTTCTTTCATTTTCCCGACTACAGCTGTGAAATGTACTTTGTAGACGCGGCGGCGGCGGCAGAAAGCTCATTTGGGTTGCCCACCTACTGTACATTAGTTAACATGAACTAACAATAAAAAATATTTACAAAGCATTTAGTAAGCTTAAAGTTAATTTCAACATTAACTAATAGACTACATTACTAAAATCAAAAGTTGTATGTGTTAACCATAATGCACTGAACTAACATTTTTATTAACCAACACTAGTTACTTATCTTACTTAAGTTGCTACCTATATTTGTAACAAACAAAATAACATTAGGGTTCAAAAGTACTGACATTTTAAAGATATGACAATACCAGCATTTCTCCCTAGCATTTTGAGAGCTGTTGAATGGATTCTTAAATACCTCTTTTTGGCCAACGTGTTAATGTGCTCAACATATGTGATTGGATACAATGATCATCGCATCAAAAACAAGTTGTAAATACACATCTTTCACAAGCTTCACAGAGCACTTACACCAATAAACATGTTAGCATTTGAAAGCAGGCATCTATCGGCGGATCAGTCTATGGCCAATCAGAGGTGTTTAACAGCATTAACTTACAATGAAATATGTCTTCCTTCAAGTAGACTGAATGTTTTCCTGCCTTGCTAAATGGGCTCATACTAGGGGGAAATGCAGGTATCGTCAGATTTTCTAAATTTCAGTATATATTTGGAATTGAAATCAGTACTTTTGACAACCTTTTAACATACTGGAATAATTTTTTCTGAATTTAAAATATAGTTCCTTCTAAATTTCCATTTAGATAAAAACACAGCACTGCGTGTATACATTTTTTTTGTAACATTTCATCAGCAGTATGTTTTAAATAAAATAAGTTCATTAGTCATGTGTTCTTTCATCTTTTCTTCATTATTCACAAATTACATAAAAATTATTGTCCAAAAAATAAATAAATAAATACATTAATGTCACTGAGTAAAGCTCACCAATCCTTGGTCTATTTTTTAGCTTCAAAGATTGTGTGCTTTGAGCTGGTTGGTTTGATTCATATCATAGAACTTTTTAATGTTCTAAAATCCCTATCGAGAAAATGAACGGGGAAAAATACTTTCAGAAAAAACATGGCAATAGAACAATAGATTTCATTGCAAAACATTTGTCATGTGGACAATTCTCCAGTGAATCTTGTCTATCATTAAGAGGACAAGGATGAACCTCTCTCATTCAAATCCAATCAATATATATCCACAACACCTCACGATGGATGGCAGGTGTGACCTCGGCAGCTCTCGAATGGAATCAAATGTAAAGAAAATCAATACGGTGAGAATCAACAACAGGGAACGAGGGGTGACAGTCTTTAGTTAACTGATGCTTCTGGCTCGGCCCACGCAATTCGACAACAAAGTCGTTGCCTGACTTGCTCATCCTGTCCCCAGCTTTTTACGCTAACTGGCTATGACAACTATGACACAAGCAGTCACATCCGTGTACCATTTCAGTTTGTATCCTGAGCAATTTACCTTCCCCAGTGGATACCAAAGTGACACAGCGGCATTATTTCTCCCCTCTGCAGTATGTAACAAAGCCATCTACAGGTGCATCTCAATAAATTTAAATGTAATGGAAAAGTTCATTTATTCCAGTAATTCAACTCAAATTGTTAAACTTGTGTAATAAATAAATTCAATGAACACAGACTGAAGTAGTTTAAGTCTTTGGTTCTTTTAATTGTCATGATTTTGGCTCACATTTAACAAAAACCCACCAATTCACTATCTTAACAAATTAGAATATAGTGACATGCCAATCAGCTAATCAACTCAAAACACCTGCAAAGGTTTCCTGAGCCTCCAAAATGGTCTCTCAGTTTGGTTCACTAGGCTACACAATCATGGGTAAGACTGCTGATATGACAGTTGTCCAGAAGACAATCATTGACACCCTTCATAAGGAGCGTAAGCCACAAAGATCCATTGCCAAAGAAGCTGGCTGTATCCAAGCATGTTAACAGAAAGAACCGAGAGAACCGCAGCCTTATGAGGATTGTCAAACAAAATTGATTCAAGAATTTGAGTGAACTTAAGAAATGGACTAAGGCTGGGGTCAAGGCATACAGATGTGTCAAGGAATTTGGCTACAGTTGTCATGTTCCTCTTGTTAAGCCACTCCTTAACCACAGAAAACGTCAGAGGCAGCTTATCTGGGCTAAGGAGAAAAAGAACTGGACTGTTGCCCGGTGGTCCAAAGTCCTCTTTTCAGATGAGAGAAAGTTTTGTATTTCATTTGGAAACCAAGGTCCTAGAGTCTGGAGGAAGGATGGAGATGCCCATAGCCTAAGTTGCTTGAAGTCCAGTGCTAGGTTTCCACAGTCTGTGATGATTTGGGGTGCAATGTCACCTGCTGGTGCTGGTCCATTTTGTTTTTTGAAGTCAGTGCACCCGTTTACCAAGAAATTTTGGACCACTTCATGCTTCCTTCCTTCTGCTGACTAGGTGTTTGAAGATGCTGATTTAATTAAGTGAATGGTGGGTTATTGTTAAATGTGAACCAAAAATCATCACAATTAAATGTGAACAGCCAGCTTCTTTGGTAATGAATGTTTGTGTCCTACCCTCCTTGTACAAGGTGTCGATGATTGTCTTGTGGACAAATGTCAGATCAGCGGTCTTCCCCATAATTGTGTAGCCTAGTGAATGAAACTGAGGCCCCATCCACACGGAGACGTGTTTCGCTGTATACACATACGTTTTGTATCGTAAAAGTGTTTCGTCCACACAAATCCAGCATTTTTGGGAGAGTGAAAACGATTTTATGAAACCGGGTCCCAGAGTGGGTAAATTTGAAAATGCCGCCTTAGTGTTTTCGTGTGGACAGCCCCTAGTCAGACACCTTTACGTCACATAACAGCAACAAAAACATGAACACACACTGAACAATTGTCTTTTTATTAACTAACATTAACACAGATTAATAAATGTATTGTTCAATGTTCGTTTGGGTTTATGAGCATAGTCCCAGTCTTCTCTGTTTTTAGTGTATCTCTGTATTAGAATTCCAGTGCCACATGCTGGTCTGGCATGTATACTACATATTTTTGTGGTTTCGTGTGGACATATATGTGGATATTTCTTAAGATGGAGGTAAAAAAAAAAGACTGGATTGGGGTAAGCTCCTTCCTAGTGTGGACGTAACCTAAGAAACCATTTTGAAGGCTCAGGAAACCTTTGCAGGTGTTTTGAGTTGATTAGCTGATTGGCATGTCACCATATTCTAATTTGTTGAGATAGTGAATTGGTGGGCTTGTTGTTAAATGTGTGCCAAAATCATGACAATTAAAAGAACCAAAGAATTAAACTACTTCAGTCTGTCGGCATAGAATTTATTTAATACACAAGTTTCACAATTTGAGTTGAATTACTGAAATAAATCAACTTTAACATGACATTCTAATTTATTGAGATCCACCTGTATTTATTCAATGAGTCAAATTGTGCACATTTGAAGCACAGACCCAAACCACTGCTGTTAACTGCCACTGACATTATCTATTCTGTCTAAATATTCTGTCAAAAGTCAAGTGAGTCATGAAAAACATGATATATCTAGACATTACACAGCTGCATGTGCATCTAATAAGTTGCTAGACTGTTTAACCTCATAAGACAAATAAAGTTAGTAGCTCATTCCACATCCACATGCCCCCAGGAGTCTTAGAGATATTATCTTCTGGTTCAATCTATAGGTTTCGGGTCGTACCCAGTACCCAGTCACTCTCAGTGGCCTCTGTTGAGTTGAATAATCCCTGGTGCAGCGGTGGATAAAACAGACGTACAAGGATGGATTGAGCCCATGAGAGCAATTGTACAACGCTCTCTACACACAAATGTGCTGATACAGGCTATCCAACAGCCAGACAGATGCTGACATACATACTGAAATGAGCACGGAGCAGTGATGGGGGAACGTACTGGGACATGCCATGCAGGACTGGAAATTTAGAACCAAAAACAAAGAAAGAGAAATGATAGAAATAAAGTACTAGTTGTTAGAAAAGAAAATACTGGGGTTGAATGATTTATTACATTTGGTTGCATTAACAGTAACTTGTCTGACTGCATTATTTTTCAGCAGAATATTCAGCCAAGGTGCTGCACCACTAGCAAATGTAAAAAATAAATGATTTTTTCGCTGAGTGTGAAAGACTAGGTGTTGCAAAATAATACAAAAGATAACAATGCATCTTTTTATTGTTTTGTCCCTTTTTTGCACGTGTGTTTTAATGTAGATAACAACCCTCTACATTGCGAGTAAATCACTACCATAAGTGACTAAAACACTCTGGGTGACTAAATGATGTCTGAAATTAGCCAATTGCTAATACATTCTCAGATTTTACTCGCCAGTGTGTGAGTTGGAGGCTAAGTATAAGTTTAGCACAGATATGTTAACTCGCTAAACACAGAGCGCTTCAGAGTTCCACTCTTCATCTAGCGATCTATGTTGTTTTATTAATTTAACTGAATGGATGTGCAATACACCTGTATTTGACGTACCGTAGACTATGTAGTGTGAAGGCACACGCCTTGCCATCGCTTTGTCTCACACACACGCAGAGAGAGAGAGAGAGAGAGAGAGAGAATTGACATGCTACATGTAAACGATATTCTTTAATGTTTTTTCCAGTCAAAATGGCGTAGCCTTTGGCATTATTTAGCTTATAAAAACTGCCTGGTTTTCAGGTAGTGGGTGGAGCTAATGCGCAAACGGCAATTTCATTGGATGGCGCTCAACTATTATCATCCCAGTTTTGATTTTAGCAAATCAGTAATATTCATGAATTCAGCAGCTCAATAGTCCTTAATGCATTTTGTAATTCTTATTAGTAGAATTCGTATTATCATTATATTTTTGTTAGTTTTTTAGGAAAATACCCCCAAGTTTTCTCATAGACTTCCATACCAATTTTTTTTTTTTTTTTTTTTTAATGCAGGGTCTGTAATGCAATACCTATGTGCTCCACAAGGGCTAGTGCTAAGATGCTTTCATCATCACACGTAAACTAAACTTGTCCAGCAGTTGGTAGGAACAAACATAAATCTATTAATTATTTTTAAGCTGAAGTCAGGATTAGTCTGTATGGCCTGAATAAAGCGAATCAGTATCTTACCAGTACACTTTTGATGGATGACGATTGTAATGGATGTAAAGATAAAATTGTAGATGGCAAAAATTCTTCTGTATGCTTTCTATATTTATATAATTTAATGTAGGCCTAGTTAACTCCGTTTTTCTACAGATGCATGAACACATATAGGGTGTACTCACACTAGGCATGGCTACCTTGAACCGAGCCCCAGTGCAATTATTACATTTATTTAAAAGTGTAGTATAGTAGTAGTAATAGAATATGTTTGAGGTCGTAATGATGACAGTAGTGCACACAAAATAGTATTTGTTAGCGGTCACACTGCATGCATACCGCGATCGAGCCCAACCGAACTGTGCCCTTGCCCACCTCTTCCAACCAGGCCATGGCCAGCTAAACAAACCTCACCCGATCGTGGCACTGATCGCTCACACTAGTCAAACGAATCAGGCTTTGGGGGTCAAATTGCCTAGTGAGAGTACACCCTTAATAATCATTTTATACAAGTTTAGTAAAGCAATAAGTTGCTTACTTTTTAGACATAATATTGCTTGTTCTTGAAAAATAGTTCCAAACAAAGATCACAGCACTGTTTTGCATCTCTGAGCAATGTTTTCTTATTGAATGAATCAGCTTTTTGAATATATCAGTTGAATAAATGATTCAGTGATTCACTCATTAACAAGTTCAAATGCTTGGTTTCTGAATGAATCAGCCATTTGAATGAATCGATTGAATCTCAATGACTCACTCATTAACATTCATTTGCTGTTTTAATTTCACATTTCAACTTTTTATTTCATGTTTTCAATTATTTGAGATATCAGTATTCAACGTTTTATGTTAAAAACAAAACAGTAAGCCTATTTATGCATCTGTAACTGCAGGTTAAATTCATCAATGTCCCCGCTAAAAAACATTAAACTGTAGACTGTAAATGCTATTTCAGATGCAGATTCAAGAAATGTTTTCTTATGTTGGAATGAAAAACTCGGATGAAGTGCTTCTTATTCTTACCCAAAAATACAAAATGGAAGAAATAGTTAAAACTGAACACAATCTTGCTACTCAAGCTGTGTATGAACATTGGGGATGTGACAAGACACTTATCCCATGAGACAAGACACGAGACTGGGTTCACGAGAACGAGATGAGATTTTTAAACTTTTTTAAAGAAATAATCAATGATGAAATACATAGGGAAAAACTGTTTTTTATTCAACTACAAAACACAAAATGCAAAGAAATGTAGGTGCATTTTTAAATCAAATTGTACTTTGTGAAATTAAACATATACCGGTATTTTAATAATAATAATAATAATAATAGTCCCTGAGGAGAAAAGTCGGACAGGGTTGTTGATGAGATCCGCACCCTAATTCAGTTACAGAGTAATCAGGGAATTGGTATCTTCGGAGGCAATCCTAAGAGAGAAGGTAGAAGAGGAGTTAGTCCTAATAGTTAGCAAACAGGAATGATCTTGTCGTGAACGTGACCGGACGATGACTGGGTGCGTGTGTGTGGCTTATATGGTGCAGCGCTGTCCGGTACTCAGGGGGAAGCTGGAGTTTGTAGGTGACCGGATTGATCTGCTGGGTGATGGTGAATGGGCCAATGAATCTGGGACTAAGCTTGCGGCAGGGTAGATGCAGGCGGATGTCCCAGGTAGACAGCCAGACCTTCTGACCGGGTTGGTACTGGGGGGCCTCGGACCGGCGAAGGTCAGCTGCCATCCTGCGTCTGCGAAGCGCCCATTGTAACTGATGATGAGCCGCGTCCCAGACCCTTTCGCTCTCTTGGAACCAGTAGTTGACTGCGGGAACATCAGAGGGCTCTCCTGACCAGGGGAATAGAGGTGGCTGGTAGCCGAGTACTCACTGGAAGGGTGTGAGTCAGGTGGTGGGTTGACGGAGGGAGTTCTGTGCGTACTCGGCCCACCCCAGGAATTGGATCCAGGAGTTCTGGTGGCCGTGACAAAAGGTACGGAGGAAGCGTCCGATCTCCTGGACCTTCCTCTCCGTCTGCCCGTTGGACTGTGGTTGATAGCCGGAGGACAGGCTGATGGCCACACCTAGGAAGGAGTGAAACGCTCTCCATACCCAGGAGATGAACTGGGGCCCCGATCCGACACAATGTCCTCTGGGATCCCGAAGTACCTGAAGACATGGTTAAACATCAGTTCTGCCATTTCCATGGCAGTGGGAAGACTCTTCAGAGGAAGAAGACGACAAGCTTTAGAAAATCAATCCAAAATTACTAGAATACATGTGTTATTGTCAGAGGGTGGAAGGTACGTGATGAAATCCACCCCTAGGTGTGACCATGGGCGATTGGGAACGGGCAGAGGATGGAGTTTGCCAGATGGTAGATGGCGAGGACTCTTGGACATGGCGCAGCTGGTACATCAACTCACGTACCTTCTGACATCCGAGGCCATGTTGGGCCACCAGAAGCGTTCCCGTAGCAACGAGAGGGTATCATTGACCCCTGGGTGACCAGTGCCAAGTGATGTATGGGTGGAGTGGATGAGTGGAGTGCGCCGTGTCCTGGGGATGTACTGGTGTCCTGGTGGGCAACCCGGCGGGGTGTTGTTAGGAGCCTCGGCAGGAGGTCTCAGCTGACTAGGTGATAGGGGCGACTATGACCTTGTCCTGGAGGATGGGTGCAGGGTCTTCTGACCTTTCTTCGGGTGCATAACATCTGGATAGAGCATCGGCCTTTACGTTTTTTTACCCCTGGGCGGTAGGAGATGGAGAATTGGAAGCGGGTGAAGAATAGCGCACAGTGGTCCTGTCTGGGGTTGAGTTTCTTGGCTGCTCTAAGGTATTCCAGGTTCTTTTGGTCAGTGAGAACTTGAAACGAATGTTTGGCTCCTTCCAGCCAATGTCTCCACTCCTCCAGGGCAAGCTTGATGGCAAGTAGCTCCCTATTCCTGATGTCATAGTTAACCTCCGCCGGGTTGAGTTTCCTGGAGAAGAAGGCACATGGATGGAGGCAGCTGGGCGTCCCCTGCTGCTGTGAAAGGACCTCTCCCACTCCGGTGGTTGAGGTGTCCACTTCCACTATGAATGGCAGTTCAGGGTTTGGATGCACGAGGAGTGGGGCGGTCGTGAGGGCTCGCTTTAGGGCCTGGAAGGCTTCGGTGGCGGCAGGAGTCCATGACAGGGATTTGGGCTTCCGGCGAAGGAGGTTGGTTAGAGGGCTGGTGATAGTACTAAAATTCTGAATGAATCGTCTATAAAAGTTGGCGAAGCCAAGGAATTGCTGCAGTTCCTTAATAGTGGTAGGAATGGGCCAGTCCCTGACTGCGCTTACCTTCCCCTCGTCCATCCGGATGCCATTGCGGTCGATGGTATACCCAAGGAACTGCACTGAGGGTTGATGGAATGAACACTTCTCTGTTTTCAGGTAGAGCTTGTAGTCCCTCAGCTATTGCAGGACCTCCGCAATGTGGCGCTGATGTTCTGCCAGGCTCAGGGAGTATATCAGGATGTCATCAATATAGACTAGGACGAACTGGTGGAGGAAATCCCGGAGCACCTCATGTATAAAGTCCTGGAATATGGAGGGGGCGTTTACAAGCCCATACGGTATGACGCAGTACTCTTAATGACCAGTAGGGGTGATGAAGGCGGTCTTTCACTCGTCCCCCTCACGTATCCGGATGAGGTTATACGCGCTGCTGAGATCCAACTTGGTGAATACAGTTGCACCACGGAGATGTTCTAGGGCCGCTGGGACGAGCCAAATGAAACCACTCACCACTATTGTGACACTTACTGCCGCTGATGTATCTCTTCCAGTGTCCGCCCTCCTCGATTCTGGGTAAGCCGGCAACTTCATCTCCGTTAAGCAAGAAGTATGTACGTCACTGTGTGGGTCCCATCTCCCTTCAGACAGGACTCCTACATCATGAGGAAATCCATCGCCAATTAATCGAAAAAACGGTTCGATTTAAATTTTGGCCTCCAACGATCATGAAATACAATAATCGAGATAAAATGATTATTGTGCCCCATTCTGCCCCCTTTTTGCAGCGCTGCACTTTCGTTACTCCATAAAAGCCCAATTTCCCGTGCAAATCAGTAAAATCCTGTAACATGACATTTGCATAGTGGGACACACTTTATTTATAAAAGTATATTTATTCATGTTTTCAAAAGCGTGATAGAGAACTTTTGCTGCTCCTCAGGAAGAGATATGCGCTTAGTAGGGGTGTCGAAATTAAGTCACAGTCTCAAACTTCGAATTAAAAAATGGAATCGTCGATGCTGCCACGCCCCCATGTTGTATGACGGCAAATCAATGACAAAAATAACCGAGCATTCAACTGATGCTGGCGCGCATCAGAATAAATGAATAAAAAGAATAAATGTAAAAATCGAGAATCGAATCGAACCGTGACCTTAGAATCGAAAATGCAATCGAATCGAGGATTTGGAGAATCGTGACACCCCTAGCGCTTAGAGATGGAACAGAACACGGACATGTAAAGTCATCTTATAGCTCAAGGTACATGCCTAAACACTCAAATACACGCAAAAATGTGTCAAAATGCTGCGCTTAGTGATTATAGGTACACTTTTGTCGGTCATGTAACATGAACGTAAAGAGTTGAGAATGAAAATACGTGTGTTATGGTAATTTGGACCCGTGCGGCTCTTAAAGAAACAGCGAGCTATTTTTCATGCTGCGACTGTGTGCTTATTAATCAAACAACAAAAGACAAATTTATAAACCACACACTGCTCTTGAGTAAAGGACTTCTGTTGCTTTAAGAAACAAAAATTTTTTAATTCTTACAGTGAAGACTGCTGTTTATTTTACATTTGATTATTAATTTCTGTAGTAGGCTGTAAACTGCTTGATACTTGCATAAAATAAACATTAAAGCACCGTTCTTTGTCCATTAAGCCACTTTAAGAATGTATTTATTTCTATGGGAAGACTTCTGACTCGCCCCTTTAATGTTCTATGCATATCTGCATTCCTGTATGTAGTAGGTTTTATTAATAAACTGTATACCGAATTTGGCCTTTTTAACATGCAGCATGCAATTTAGCATGTTGTGTTCATATTATGGGCTATTTTGCTTGTCTGTAAATAGATCTGTTTTAAAGATCTGTTTGAAACACTCCAAACTGTGAAGTAAATAGGAAGTGTTTGTCCAAACTCGCGAGACTACATATTTTTTCCTCCTTGTGCTAATAACATATTTGATACATTTTAACATGATTTCATTTATTATTTCATCTGACATAAGCAACATGGACCAAAGCAAACAGAGGCACGCTGTGGGTGGGGTGTTGAAGACGCACTTAAAAAAGAAACAAAGTATGTTTATTCACATATTGTTCTCTCTCTTAATATGTACATGACTGTAAATGTCAGCAGCATCATATATGCCCGAAGGGTTGCTGGTTGTCAGGTAAAAGAAGAGCATATTGATGCAATTCAG
The DNA here is from genome assembly GCF_023724105.1 of Carassius gibelio. NCBI lineage: Eukaryota > Metazoa > Chordata > Actinopteri > Cypriniformes > Cyprinidae > Carassius > Carassius gibelio. The sequence goes on from NC_068391.1 coordinate 14,415,304, forward strand.
TTGGTCTGCTAATTTATTCCAACTGTTGCTCCTGATCAAACGCTTCCGTAGATATTTAGTTTTTTTTACATAGAGTTACACTTCTATTAAGTGTAACGGTGCAAAAAAAAATGTAGTAGTGCGTATTAAGTAAATAAAACAATGGCTAAGTTGTAACTTACGTACAGAAGAGCCAGCAAAAGCTATGAAAAATTGTACATTTATTTCACAGTGTATGACGCAGCCTGCAGAAGTAACATGCATGGTTGTTGTCACCTCTACAATAACCTACCGTAGCAATGCAAAATAAACTTCACCTCTTCCAAGGCCCATATTTACAAAATAGAGATTTTTGGGAATCCATATTCTGGTCTCAAGAGACCAAGTCAATCATTTCGGATCTGAAAGCAACCAATCCAGCATGTTCTGGTGTTGCTAGAGGAGAAGTACAGTGAGAAATGCTTGGTACCCACAGTGAGGTTCAGTGGTAGTAAAGCTTTTATATACAGTAGGGATGAATGAGTGAATCATTTTTTTCAGCATGACAATGAAGATATTCTTTCTCCCAAGGGGAAAAATCCTTCAGTGGACATGTATTTCACTCAATCTTAATGCTCTTGAGCAGCTGTGGGAGATTCTGTAGAGACAAGATGAGCAAAACTCCCCATTGAAGACCAGAGCATTTAAGGAGGTCGTCCAGGAGTTAAACAGGACAGATGTGAAAATTTGAACTTGTACACTCAGTGCCAAAAGGGGTCAGAGTAGTATACTTTAAGTTCTGGAAGACATACTAAGTACTAGATTATTATACGTTTTCTGAATTAAATCTAGGGTGTACTCATTTCTGCAATCCTCATTTAGACAAAATTGCCCAGTAAACAAATGAGATAAGATATGTAAACAAAATGTACATAATGTTAGAGAAAATATTGGCATATATATTTGTTGTTTTTATTAAGCATATGTTTAATAAGTTTCAAATTTTGCCAAATGTGCATTAATTATATTAATGATCATTAAGATAATACATATTTTATATTTATTTAGAGAAGTGCGCTATGGATGGATGGATGTTTTTTTGTTTTTTTTTCATTGAATATGGTAGGCTTCATTTAAGAAAAAAATAAATAAATAAAATATAAAATCAGAGAATCATTACATTTCTTAAGATCCCCACAACAAACAGCTGGAAAAGAAGAAATGAACTGAATAAAGCCCCCCAAAATACCAAACATTTAATTATGAGAAAGAAAGATTTTTTAAAAATTTGTTAAATAAAAACACAGCACATTGGAGTAAGTGTACAGGCATTGTGTGCAGAGAGGCTGGAATATAGAACACGCACGGATGCACACACACATTGTGAATAGATAGCACAAGCATTCAGTGCATAAAGTCAGAGTAGGTGACAGTGACTAATGGCTATAGATGGGGATGGGCCAGAACTTTCAGGAGCAATGCCATGCGTGATTAATCAAAACTGCATATGTAAGGAACTGTTCACAGCCACCATGCATGACAAGCTATAGAGATTTATGCTGTGCCCCTCGAGTTAAAAGTGCAGGGTTAATGCCAAAAAAAACAACTGGCATATTCAGAAATGGAAAACTCTATCAGGAGAGCACAATCATGTGATGCGTCAGAGACAAATCAGCTAAGAACTGCGGCGGACTCACGTCTATCAGAATCTGCATTTAAACCAGAGGTTCAAAAACAAAACAACAAAATATTGCCAGCGTAAGCAACCACCAAGGATTAAGGCGTGTCCCAAATCCAATTGGATTATATGAAACTGAAAAAAAAGACTGAAGAATGAAGCTGGAAAAAAAGGAAAGGAAAATAATGGCACAACCTCTATCCAGCATCCAATTGTTCCACTAATAGAAAAAGAGAGAGTACTAGCAAGCATGGATGGAAACAGAATCTCACTAATAAGCAAACTTTAGGAGCATGTCGATTAATGAAAAAGAGACAAACAAAAAATGCTGGAAGGTGGTCTATTCAGAGAGTGCAGGAGCATGAAATTAATAGGACATTAGGCTGAATAAAAACTAACTTTCATAAACCAGCGTCACTGCAGGAGCAATGAAAGGACAGGCTTGATGTGGAAAACAACGAAGAGGGTAAGAGGGAGGGGGACAGGTGAGGACAGACATCAGCCGATGCTTTAATTTATTCAGCTGAGCAATATGGTACCTCACAACCACCCAGTGTGAATAGGACAGACACTCCAGGATAATTCAGTTTATCAAAGTCAGCTTACATCTCAGAGCTACTCATGGAGAAAGAGAACCATTACTAAAGTGGGCTGTAAAGGCTAGAGTCTGCCTGCACCATTTCTCTAGTTTTTTTTTTTTTTTTTTTTTTGCCCTTAGTGTTGAATTACAGAGCCTAATGTCACAGGAAAATGGGGTTAAAATACAAACCTCATATAGGTATGTTGTGGTTACAGATCTGCAAACTTCATAATTGAGAGGGAATATTCTTAGAATAATTAGGGTTAGACTACTCAAAGCTCAGATGTGTTTCTTATAGGCGATGTTCACATAGGATGCATTAATGTGTTCAAAAACAGCCAGAGAGAACACAAATGAATTGAATAGACCACAGATTTTGAGGTAGAATTTTTGAAAGCATTATTATACATTTTCTAATCCCCATAATGTGCACCATTCACAATTGAAACAATATTCCTTTCAATTCATAAAACTGCATTGAGGTATCAAACATGATGTACAATTGTAATTTGAATGCTAGCAAAAATAATAAGACTAACAATATACTAACAGTTATTATTTCATCATTAAAAATTCTAATAAACTAACTTTTGTGGACCAGGGTGGAAAAACACTTATTTCCCAGAATGCATCATCTGTGTTGATTTTTTTTTTTGGAACATTTATTTAGTCATTCCAATTCCAATTCCTATTTAACTGTATAGGGTGTGGCAAATGTATAATTACCTTAACTGACATGGACTGAAATTAATATTTACGAAAAAGAAGAGCACAACCGGTTAATAGGAAAATTGAGGACATTCAAAAAAAAAAAAAAAAAAAAAACATTAATAAAATACATATAGATTTCATATATGATTAAAACTATAATACCCCTCACAAAAGGGGGTCTTTGAATAATAATAGCAGGAAAATCGCTCACAGCAGATGATCTGAAGTCCAGCAGTAATTGTTTTTAAATTTAGCTGCACAAGTCCTGGTTCAATGGCTGTAGCATCAGCTGGAGCTTAAAAAGGGATGGATTTAAAAACAACTTCTCAGCGTGTACTACCAAGCAGAAAACACAGCACAAAGCACCCTCTCAGAAAAGTTACTTCTCTAACTTGTTCAAATTATTTCGTCCAACCCCTGTATATTATATTATACTGTGTATGTGTATGCATATATATATTTAATTCATGTATGTTTTCCAGTAGTCCATTGCTGGACAACTAATCAGACTTTCCTGAATTGTCCCTATAGTTCTGGTCCCACAGATTCACCACCATCTGTCATGGTGCGGTTGTTATTTAGTGTTTCCATCAATGATTCAAAGACCATACATGACTTTCTACTTTATATAGTGTCAAATGGACATGACGTTGTGGTTTAGGTGGACAACACCTGATGTCATAACTTCTGAGGAAGTGCATTCATGAAGTGCATTAGGGGAACTACATGACATCTTTTAAGTGAATTGCCTGTCACTTTGGATGAGTGTCTGTATGTGAGCTTTCACTTCACGGTGGACCACTTTACCAGTCTGTGGTCAGGGGTTTCTCATTGGTGGGCTGTTTATCAGGGATATCTTTGCTAATAGGTGTGACAATGCCTGGGCACTTCACATTACAATATTGCTGATGTGTTTATTCAGAGGTCACACCGGGGGAATGCGAAAATGTTCGGTCAACGTCGACAAACTGCGCAAACGACCTCCACTGGGGACTAGGTGTGCAGGAAAGAAAGGGTGGCCGGAGTGGACAGGGAAACAAACTGCCATGTCTATTTTGTGCTCCCAGGCCAGGATGAAATCAGTGTGTGGCTGGGAGCCAGAAAACCCAGGTTGGTGGAGAGGAGACAGACCCAGTGCTCATAAATTATTCTGATCCTGGCCGTGGCCACCTGTGCAGGGTAGAGGGAGGACACAGCTCTGGCCTCCAAAATGACCTGATGATGTGGTGCATGCCGGTTCCAGCACTACAGGACGTAGCCTGCCCCATTCCCCTTCCCCCCAAGTGCACGATGACCTTAGGAGGGACAAGGGACGACGGTGACATCAGGCTTGATTTCCTAAATTAAAAGAGCAGAATGGCTCCAGTCATCCCTGCTGGCATCTCAGAGGGGCAGGCTGGCCGTGTGACAGGAGAGGCTGACTGGCCACAACAGTAAACAGAGAAGATTACATTACAGAAATCTGTGATTAACAGATACAGATCTGCAATGTAATGTCTGCTACGAAAACCCTCAATAAGTATTAACAACATGAACAAGAACATCCCAACAGGTCTGCTATTGTGCCTTGTTAGAGTGTCATTTCAAAATGACTTTGATGTCTGTTGGACTCCCACATACAAACTCAGCAGGCCTCCAGAATGTAGATTTAGACACCATTAAAGACAGTCAGGAAAGCTTTGTGAAGGTTCAATCTTTGTTCCGTCAGATATTGTCTGCTTTATTGCTTACAGAAATGTAAGCCAGTGTTTCCTACACACAACAACAAACACGGTACGAGCCGTATTGTCTGATATGCAAACAAATGATTATTTTTAATGACTTAATGAATCTAAAGAAGTCACTGGTTAGTCTTGAATCCAAATAAGTCAGTGAATCAGTCAGTACAGTTCATTCCGGTTTATGAGACTTATCATTCAGTTTACTGACTGGTTGTTCATACGACAACATGTACTTAATGCATATTCTGAGTTTTGTTGTAATAAAATAAATTATATATATATATATATATATATATATATATATATATATATACCCTTTATATAACTTAACAACATCGTAGTCTATATAAATTATGGCTTCATTACATCATTCACATGAGTGACTTGTTAAATGCACTCGATGAACTGAAGCGCATCTCAACAACCATCTTTAATCAAGCCAATCTGTAATTTGTCAATTAAAAAGGTCATTTGCCTCTTAAATGCTTCACTTAAAGAGGCAATCCTTCCCTCATCTTTTTTATTTTTATTTTATTTTTTTTAGAGCTCTACTTAGAATACGTAACATTGCTGGAATATTCTATGAACAGTGCCTTCAATCTAAATTTATGAGGATGCTTTCAAGCACAAACTGAACAAAGAATAGCATGCAGTTTTTTATAATGGTATTGGGGAAAAAAGCCACAAACAAGTTTTTTAGCTGCATTTCCATGTTCCATTATGATGCATTCCATCCACAAAATGGTATTTGGAGAATTACTCCCTCTCCAGCAGACCTGTTGGTATAAATAACACCAATGAAATAGCTAATCAGTACATAATGACGCATGGATGCAATCAAAGTGAGGCATTTCTACCCGAACACTGACACACAGCTACTAGGTATACGATTGGCCACAGTCAACAAAATATTTACTCTGATAACTGTTAGGAAAGGGGATATATTATATTCGTTACTATTTTTGCAGCCATGTTTTTCATTGCCTCTCGCCTCCAGCATGTGCTGCTGCCCCAGCTGAAACCAAGCAGTACACAAAGTCTTTTATCTCCTGCTGCTCCTCTGTAGGAGCTTGATGTAGATTAGGGAACAGACGGTTCTTTGGCACTGTGGAGAACCTCTATCACAGCGTTTCACCATCAGCAATCACACAACCCTCATTAACCCAAAAGAAGAGAAACAGAGACGTACAGACAATTAAGAACAAAAGGAAGGAGGAGGGGGAGACAGGCTTCCGACCGCAAGATGCGATCCACCTACGTGGTAATCAATCCATCCATCAATCCATCCATCCATCCAGCTGCAATCAGTATGCCGATGATCAGTCAAGTCGTGCGTTTAATTAGTAAAGAGCTCTGTTTCACTGGGCGGATCCCAGAAGAGATAAAGCAAGGTATTGAAGAAAAAGGGCCAAGTAATGTAGAACACAACGTGAATTATTCAGGGCTTTGAGGCTGGGTTTCCCTGAAGAAGAGTAAATAGTTCAGCAACAAGACGAGAGCATCTAGCCCTTTAGATAATAGGAGTGGACTGTGGAGAGAAAGGAAGGCTTTTACAGTCTAATCACCCTATATCAAGGTGTGTGTGAAAGCCCTCAGGGAGTGTCAAGCTGCACCAATTCGTCAGAGAAGTCTTGCCTATTAGTGAACTTAATTACTCTCGCATCATGGCAATGGCCATGCCTGGGCACGTTACACCGAAAAGCCCACAGGAATGGAACATCTCAAATGAGATCTTTTGAATATCTAAATTGGTTCTTCTTTAGATGTGATCTTAATCTCACAAACTGTGCTCGGAGTGGCTAAAATATCAAGGGTCTGCATTAAGATTGTTGGTTCTGTACACACTGTGAAGTTTTAATGGGAATTCTGTTGTGAACTGCAGGTTGTCACTCTTGTCAATAACTAAACTTTTAATGAAATAGTGATACAATCTTTGTGTTTAGGTGAACTTACTCACCTTCTAGCTGTTCCAAACCTAACCGACGTTAAGACTGGGTTAGAAGAAACCAATTAACTTAACTTTTATGGAAAAAAAAAGAAACTCTTCGAAACATATTTTGGTGAGTAAATGATGACAGAAATTTTATTTTTAAGTGAACTATTCCTTTAACACTATAAAAAGCAGCAAGCATTCCACTTAAAATATGGGTTCTGCAATGCCATGTAAAAAAAAAAATCTAAAATTATTTTAAAACCAAGCCACTACTAAGCCAGTACAATGTTGAAAAATGTAACATTAAAATGACTTCCAAAAAATAATGCAAAGGCATCCTAAGCATAATAAGCACTGTTGTAACCAACTAACCAATCAACATCCACCAATAGCTTGACAACCTTGACATGGTTACTATTTTGAAGAAATTGGTTTAGAAGTTCTTTAAAAAAAATTATCCTAAGTAAAGAAAATATTTTTCAAGGATCTCATGACTCTCTCCAACTGATGCATGGTCCAAGCTTTCTGGAAAATAGGGGAGCACAAATATCAAGTTACTGGCTCACATGATAAGCCAATTTATTATTTTTTTCATATAATGGCTGATGATCAAGAAATGGTATATAAAAATAAAAAATACCATTTTGTCTAAACCTAAAATAGAAAAATGTAAATAAAAAAAATCTATTTAAATACAAAAAGTAAATTTACACATCAAAACATTAATAAAAAAAAAAAAAAAAGGATAACCATTTTGAGATATGGTAAAACATGTAACAGTATTATTCAATAGACTAATTAGCATTTTTACTCAATAGCTTTTAAATTAGCATTATATTTTGAAAAGGTCATCTAAAGTAATATGTTTTCCAATATCAACCAATTTTGATAATTGTATCAATAATATTACAATGTGCAGCCCTTTTAAAAACCAAAATTCTCTTTTTATCTTATGTTAAAGGGGTCATATGATGCGATTTTTCCTTTCTCTTTGGAGTGTTACAAGCTCTTGGTGCATAAAGAAGATCTGTAAAGTTGCAAAGACTAAAGTCTCAAATCCAAAGAGATATTCTTTATCAAAGTTTAGACTGCCACACCCCCAACATTTCTACCTCACTGTGTGGAAATGTTCACGCAAAGGTTTCAGTAACAGCAGTTAGTGTTGAAGCAGCCATGTCCAGGTGAGACCTGAACAGCACCTAAACTAAACACATTTAAGCTTTGCAAGTTTAAACATTAAAGAACCAAAGGACGCAAGCCCACGCGTGCAGTGAGAAGACTTGTGCATGCACTCATCTGAAGCGCGCAAAATGCCTCAGAAAGCACACAAATATTAAGCTCTCTCTGAAGAATTGGGTTCAAATGGACAAATTCACACAAAAATTATGTCAAAATGCCTGTCTTGGTAAGTATCCTACAGTAGACATGGCCAGCTGAACGTAGGCCTACTGCATCAGTGCATAAAGTGCAGGTCTTTATATTAATCCAACAGCAACAACAAAGAAATCACTCACTTCTCTTGATTGAAAAGCTTTTGTAACTTTAATAAACATAGCACATACCGAACTGTACTGAAACCATGACTCTAAGTGCCCTATCATACACCCGGCACAATGTGAAGCAAGGTGCAGCGCAAGTGTGTTTGCTAGTTTCAGTCTGGCGCCCCATTTTCCCATCCAGCGCAACGTCATTTAATTAGCAAATGAATTTGCACCCATTTGTGCGCCCATGGGCGTGCTGGTCTAAAAAAATAGGTGTGTTCAGGCACATTGCTGGCACATTGCTATTTTAATAAAGGAGCTGAAAATAGACCGTGCCATAGACTAAAACCTGGTCGAAAGTCTAAAGTCAATCGTGCAATTTTTTTTATTTATTTAAAGAGCACGTTGGTAGAAAATGCACCTCTGGGCTGGTCCACAGTGCACGTTGACTTTGCTTATTATACAGGGATGCATCACACAAACATGCATATATATATATATATATATTAACTGACTCATCGTGCGGAGCTTTGATGGATTCCTTCTTGTCCAGTAGATGATCTGCTTGCGCGCATTAACTTTGCGCATGAGCAGATTGGTTGCTTTGCTTTAGAAGCGTTCAGCTTTTCCTCCAACAAATTCCACCATGTAAATAGCGATCTGCCCTGGTGCGAGCCCATCTCTTAAAGGGAATGGGAAATGACACTCTGATTGGAGTATTGAACATTTCCCCCATTACTTATTAAGAGAATAGGGACAACCCATTCCAAAAATGCACCCCGGTGCACGGACCGTTTTTCTATTGATAAAATAGCAAAAGTGGATTTGGACACGCCCTGAGTGCACCTACGCCGTGCGCTTTAAACTTTGCGTTTAGATCATTAAAATAGGGCCCTAAAACTGTGAAACAAACCGAACTGTGAAAAATTTTAACCACTCCACCCCTAGTCTTTACATTTATTTTGAAAGATTAAACTTGAGATTATGGAAAGGGCGCTTGCTGTGTTCAGCCAATCACAATGCACTGGGTCAGTTGGTCAATCAGAGCAGACTGCGCTTGTCGGAAGTAGGGACTTTAAAGAAAACAACGTGTTTTAGAGAGGTGGAGCATAGATGACCTACAATAATCTACTGTATTCTAAAAAAAATATTTTTTTGAACATTAAAGCATGACAACATATTCTGTTAAATCCACAAAATAATCATCTTTAAAAAAAGCATCATATGAGCCCTTTAATGGTACAAGGTGACAAAGGAAGAATACAGCACAGACCAAAAGATCTGCATTAAAACCACCTGACATGAAACATCATGTCAGTATATGTGAAACTACATTTCTAAGATGATACTAATGATACTAACATGGGTCATGAACTTTCCAACTTTGAGACCCCGATCTCTTACGTTAGGAGGTTAATCCAGCTCCTCCTGCCTCATCTCTTTCGCCCTTCTCACCTCCCTCGCTACGTGACATCACAGGCTACAGGAAGCTCCAGGGACCATTTGCAAATCCACATTCCCTCTTGCAGGTTGAGCTTTAAAGCTCGGCAAAGCTGCGGAATGTTGTGAAGACTCAAATAATGAAAATGTGGAGGTGGGGGGCTGGGGAAGCAGCAGCAAAGCGCCTATCTGCTTCGCCTTAAGTGTCTAAGTGCCTTAAAAATTACATTTCCCCTTAAAAAAAAAGCCTGCATTATTTCTTCAAAAACACGATTGGCATTCATATGAGTGCCCTAAACCGCCCACCTCCTTGCCATTGCTTTATGACTGGCGAGCAGTTGACAGGGAGCTGAGGAGTAATCAACAGCACCGCAGGAGGTGGGTAATGGCCTGCAGAGCCACGTTGGCGGCCATATTGTGTCAGGAACTACAGGCATCCGTGAAGGATATGATCAGCCCTTCCACCACCCCACCGAGATCGGAGCCACCTGCTGAGGGTGGAATGACGCGCTACACACTTTCACACACTCCATGTGTTGCATCATATGGGGTTCAGACACATACAAACACACTTAAATACACAAACAGCATGTTAATACCAGCCACACATCAGAGGTCTCTAGCGGATAATGGCTCCATTTCCACAAACACTACAAACAGTTCCCTCACATTTATCTGCAGAGTTAAATTACGTTAGTTAAAAGAGAAGCATCTGATTTCAGTGCTTGTGGGTCAGTCGGAGAGAACTAATTAAAAAGGATCAAATGACTGTGTTACTCAGGCAGGGTCAGGCCTAATTTGCCGTTTTCGATCGATCCTCTGTGTATTAGCAATATTATGTGAGCAGAGCTCAAGGGTCAAGTGACAGCGAGAGCTTAAGCGAGCTTTATCAGTTGGCTTCCTATATCGATTGTCCTTGAGAGACAAACTAAATTACACCGATGTGTGTAAAAAGGTCTACCTTTACATCAAAAATTAGACTTGCACATAATTCAACCCTGCTTCAGTCAAGGGAAGAAAAAAATATTAAAACCAAGATATAGATAAAAATCATAAGTGTGGTAGGAGAAACCACAATGATAGAAACCAATCAGCATTTAAAAGCGCTGAGCTTGAATCTTTACAGTGAAGCATTATTTTAATCTCAATATTTCCAATAAATGTCTATTATTACAGATAAATTTTGCTGAAGAAATCTCCTTTAATTTCATCAAAGCCTTTCCGTCCCACTTTATATTAAATGGCCTGAACTACTATACTTATGTTTTGTTGTATGTACAATGTACTTATTGTGTTAATATTGTATTGCCAAACACTTTTGCTGTTATATAGGTGGGATTTGGGTAAGGTTAGGGACAGCTTTGGTGGTATGGGGAGGTTTAAGGGTAGGTTAAGGTGTAAGAGATGGGTCAACAGTGTTACAATTATACATGTACTGTAATTACAACATTTAATTACAGATTTAATTGGCAAGAAGCATTGGCTTTTCTCTTGTGCTACTGTGCTATGCTTGCTCACACTGCCACCATTTCAGTCCATTTTAATGTAAAATGTTCCCCTTGTGATGTTTATTTCTGAGACCCTCATTCTGCAATAAGCAACGTGTGGTCTGCCATGTAAGTGTATTCAAGGATGAAAGCTTTAAATCAATACTATTTTGTACTCAAGTGACTCGAGTAACACAAGGAATTGTTTCACCTAAATATTGATCTTTAGAAAAACCAGGAACAACACATTGTTAGGCAAATTGCAGTGGAGGGCACAAATGTCATTATGGCAAATGACCAATCACTAAACATGCCAAAAGACGGCATCTTTTTGTGCATGCCACTGAAGAATACCACTTTAATGGAGGCTGTATTTGACTCAGATACATACAGTGAATAATGACTTTAGAATGATAAAATTCAATAAGTCTGCATAACATCAATTTAAACATCATGCTAACACATCAAATACTGGTCTGTCAACAACACCTAAATGCTGGCTAAAATAGTTATAAAGCTTTTTTCATTCCAGCACTCCAGCATCAACATATTGATATTCTTCAAATATTTTGGTAAGAGGTATGTTTTAAAAGCCTTACCCTTGGAATTACATTTCTTCCATTAATTCAGACCAAACCGCTTTGCATACAGACCTTGTTGGGTAGATCATTTCCGTCTTAGGTGTGCAATCTATTTTGAGATGCTGTACATTTCATAAGATTAAAATTTGAATCTCCCACTGACTTACACACTGAAGCAGCATTCATAAAGTAGCATGCCATGAAGACATCGTTGTAACACTTGCATACTGATCGTAACTGGTTTTCTTTATTAGACCCATTTTCATTCTGAATTATGATTGGTCTAGTCTTTCCTGCATATTTTTAACCAAATAACTATCTTTTCGAAGCAAAGTGTTCCAAGAACGACTCTGGGTTCCCCGCTGTGTGTCTGAAAGGTTAATTGTTATAATTGTTAGCTTAGCAGCATGCTAATGTCAAACTCTACTGGAATGAGTGTGTCTGCACTGCACGGAGTCTACATGGAGTGATCCAAATCATGATGTGTTCAGGTCCTCCTGGTAAGTTTCTACTTATGAGCCTGAAAATTCATAATTACGATGTGATGTGCGTTCAAGTGGTTTCGATCCCAAAAGAAAAATCACATATTATTCTCTCTCAAAGAGAATATTATTCTCTTCTCAACAAAGACTTGAAGTTTTTTAGTGCTAATGCAACATAATGAAGAGCAAAGGATGAGCATTAGGTGCGTAATTGATGCTTTATCTATGTTTTTTATCATTTTCTCGTTGCCACAGAGAAAGATGGGAAAGGCAGATTGGTTGCACAGGTCTGTCTTTTAATAAACCAGATAAATGATTAATGTTTTAGGGCAAGCTTTCTCATTATTCTTCATCAAGGGTCACCAAACTTGATCCTGGAGGGCCAGTCTTCCGCAAAGTTTAGATCCAACTCTAATCAAACACACCTGAACCAGCTAATCAAGGTCTTACTAGGTATCCTTGAAACTTCCAGGCAGATATGTTAAGGCAAGTTGTAGCTAAACTCTGCAGGACACCGGCCCTCCAGAACAGAGTTTGGAGACCTTGGTTCTGCATCAACAATGCACAAAATGTACGGTCTGCTTTCACAACTAAATGCAACAATTTGCCTTTGCCTTTGAAGTTTTTTTAATTGATACTGCCCCCACTCTGAAAGGGCTGGTGGCGCTCAAAAAACAATAATTCAAAAATTATTTAAACTGAATGTCATTTTAATCTCTGTTAGGATGATCCCTTAGAAGGCAGCAGGTTCTAAATCAGTCCAAGTGTTTACTTTGAAAACTGCAGCCATCTGAAAACAAGATGCCCGGAGAGTGCCATGTCAGCAGCTCTGATAAATAGCTAAAACCTATACTTACATAAATGTAAACACTATTCTTTATCTGCCTTCCTAGCACTGCTATTTTGTTTTATAAATGCAGATCTAGTTATTTTCTTTTGCCAGAATCTTCTGTAATAAATTCAGCTCTAACTGCTTGACCTACAGACTCCATATAGGCTTTCTGTATCACCTTAACCCTAAACTGTGCTCTCATCTTTTATGTTTTTATGTTTCAAGAATAGACTTAAGTTTGCAAATCATACATTCCCTTACATTGTAAGATTGTATAGCTATAAAAAAATCCAACCAACAACAACGGCGTAATTGTTTGTGACATTGTTATTTTTCTAACATCCATTTATCCATCTATTTATAATCAACCTCTGTCTCCTTTTACTTCAGTCTACATTTGGCTTTACGTCACATCACTTAATGACAGAGAATGAATACTAACCTATCTGCTAGAAGAAAAACAAATAGTACAAAAAGTTTTCAAATGTCACAGTAAAATAGTATTATATGTAAAGCATTGTACACAGTATGTCTTGGACTAGAGCCTATATGTTAGCGTGCACATCATAATTGCATCTTGACAAAAATAGAACGAGCAGTCAATTTCATTTGGGTTGGCATATCTTCAGGGGGTATGGACCACACATATGTATGTTCAAGAGAGAGCCAACATAACAGATAACAAAGTCAGTGACTATCACAGTAACACAAAGACTCGCTGGGAGACGCCACTCCTTCAAGTAAAGCACAGATATAGAGACAACGCACTCCATTGTGTCATGCACTCAGATAAGCCGGGCACATTTGCTAAATTCTCCATGCAAGTTGGCAGATGCCTACATCAGGCGATCGAGTGATAAATGTGGTTATGTTAGAAATCTCTATCTTTAGGGTATACCGTGTCTCCAGGCTCACCGTGGCATGCGGGATGAAATTTACAACCCCTTTCAACTCAAAAAAAAAAACCTGGAGGGAATGAGGAAGTATCAAAAGACAACATCCCGGGGACACCTTGGTGTTTTCAGTGATGGTTACAAAGGGGCAGAACTGCATGTAACTTTAACCCTGGTTTGTTTCTGACCATCATCCTCCTTTATCATCCGCTCATGGTTCACTTTAAGTGTGGACACTAAAAACACTGTCTAGATGCTCCATCATACATGGAGACATTAAACATCCACCCCACCCACGCTTTCGGTCTCAGATGATGGAGTCATTTGTAATCACCCTCAACTCAAGGTACAACACACCAATAAACTGCAAATATTGCACTCCGATCACGTTTACGGAGCTTAACGGGGAGCGGGCTAATGTAGGATTTAATGAAAGTAGGAACCCTTTCTTTTTCTCTAAGAGCATAACAAAGAAAACATGACAGCTTGACAGGGTATTAAAGAGAGTCAGGTTGTGATATAGCCGCCTCGCCTTTGTCCAGCAACCACGCAGTAGTGTGTGTGTGGCCTTCTGTCACCATGGATACAACTCCCCCAAGGACCTCTATGTGTACATGCAAAGAGTTGTACACACACATGCTCGCCCATACACACAGGACCCGTCAACATACACCTGTTCATTTTTTCTTTTTTTTTTATAAGAACATTTCAATTCAGACAATTCAAAATGTCAACTGCAGGAGAAAAAGAGACTATGTGTGTGTTGTGCTGGAAGGAGCTTCTTTCTCCTTCGCTGTCTGTGAACTCAACATTGAGTATGTCTCCACCAAGACAGACAAATTGCATTCAGACTCAGTGTATTACGAAAAAGGGACTTCCTTTCATCCCTAGTTTTAATCTGCTCCATACATGTGAAGTATTGGTTTGTGATGTGAATTGCCCAGGGAGTCTCTTTGCACAAAACAATGACAGTCATCCGCTATGAAAACACACTGGGGCGAAACTTTGGCACAATTATCAGCACTGGTTAACTTGACCTGACACAATGGCAACAAAAATAATTCCAAGAGAAAAGAGCAGGAGGAACAAACCATGAGAGCTTTGGCTCAAGATCTGCTATGAGAGCAGCTCAAAATGTATCAAACATTCTTATAACGGCTTAATGGTATACTGCTTCCGAAACAGAAACCTTTTTAAACTTATAAAATGATAGTTCGGCCAAAAACTTACCCTCATGTCATTCAGAACCTGTATTACTTGTAGTACTTTCTTCTACAGAACACAAAAGAGGATATTTTCAAGAATCTTCATGCTGCTTCATAGTGATTTAACTAAAAATAAACTAAAAATGCAAAATACAAATCAGAAGAATCTAAGTTATCAGTATAGGCCAGTAATGGATATTTAGTTATCTCTGCCAACACTAATTTAAAATAATAGCAATAATTATTGCGAAGAATGAAACTGAAATAGCGACATATCTTTCCTCCTGTATTTTGATGCATATTAGAGTAAAATGTATTATCAAAAAATTATTGATAAAGACTGTTTTATCCATCAGTTGTTGCTTAGAAAGCAAATCTAATCCAAGCTTACAGTCTACTGTAACAAAGGGGCGGGGTTTAAGCAAAATGTTTGGCGAAGTCCAAGATACAGTACAAGTGAGAAGTCTGTCATTCACCGGATGGGTTAAATATTTTGATTTTGATTGATTGATTGATTGAGAAAGAAAGAAAGAAAGAAAGAAAGAAAGAAAGAAAGAAAGAAAGAAAGAAAGAAAGAAAGAAAGAAAGAAAGAAAGAAAGAAAGAAAGAAAGAAAGAAAGAAAGAAAAAAGAAAAATATAACGTGCATTCTGTTGACTTTAACCTTTTAAAAGTTATCTCTTGAAGAGTGTTATCATTTGATCAGCAGAAATCAGAGTTAAGGTTGCTATATAACTTTGAGCTTTAAAACAGTTTGTTCAACCAGTTGTTGTTTTTCTACTGTCATTCCAGATGTCCCTGTTCTATTACTAAGTGCATTTTTTTTTTTTTTTTTTTTTATGAAATCAAAGTCAGATTGATTTTGCTTTGTTAAAAAGGCATTGTTGGTGTAAATCACAACAGCAAAGGAGCAATGGCATTTGTAGAAAAACATTTTAATACATTACTCTAATTGTTTGTGTTGAATGGAACATGTTTGAAGTACTTAAGTAATTAGAGTAACACTTGTTTTTTTTAAGGCAATCAATTTGCATGGCTTTAGCAAATAAACTAGACTGCCATTCAAATTAACACAGCTAAGAAAGTTACAGGAAGATACATTAGTTAGTTAAAGTACAAGTAAACACATAGTATATTTTACTTAATCATTAAGTTGTTGAAAATAGTAATTCTAAATTTGCATGTAAGTTTACAAGACTAAATAAACCTTTGTTAGTATAAAATATATATTTTTTTCACTTTACTTGGTTCAAGGCAATCTGTTTGCGTGTTTTTATTTATTTATTTGAAAGCAAGGTTTACTAAAGAATTTACAGTTCTACAGTATATTTCAAAAGGAATGTTTACTTCCTTTCATATTGTACATAATCTTGTTGTGATGCTTTTGGCATACAAAATGTAAAAAATGTTGTAGCTTGTTTCCATTTTCTTTCTTTTTGCAACCTTAACATTAAAAAAAAAAAGATTTTCAGCTTGTCGAGAGTATCATAAAAGTAATCTATCATGTTCCGCAGAAAAAAACAACAACAACGGCATATGGGTTTAGAACGGCATAAAGGATAAGTAAATGAACACTGATCTTTCATTTTTGGGTGAATTATTCCTATAATCTTGCTTGCTTACAAGCCATAACCCCCGAGGATTAATCAGAGCTCTCAATTACCAAAAAATCTGTCATCACATCAGCTCAGATGAAATCCACAGCAGAGAAAGAAAATGATTGCTGGAGACGTGACAAGAGCATGTAATAATGCAAAATAAACCCAGCATTTAAGGGGGAGATGAGTAAACAATCCCATTTCCATGACAAAGGGGTGAAGCATATGTGACTCATGCACAAGGTGCCATTCCAGATGAAGACTCGCTCATCAAAACTTATCGATCTCTCACTATCGTGTACCCTGTAAGGAAGTTGGGGTTCTTTTCGCAAAAGGCCCATTCTGCAGTAAAGACAAGCTCCCTGATGGCTCAGTGGAGTCATAAATTAATAGAACAGCACAGATTCTGACGGAGACACTTTTATTTCAACAACAGGACAGGAAAATACACAATTAATAACCAAAGAGAAGAGAACAGAAGATGGAGTTCTCCATTTTTTAAGAAGATGTTCTTCTAAAACTCGTTACGTGAAAAAAAAAAAAAAATTTATAAAATTATATATATATATATATATATATATATATATATATATATATATATATATATATATATATATATATATATATATATATATATATATATATGAGACAACTGGACATAAAGGAAAGAGCTATAAAAATTAATGTGGATGGCATATCTCAGATCATTTGGTCTAGGAGGAAACTGTTGAATAGTCTTCCAATTAAAATCTCTGACTTCTGACTAATCTAGGGGAAAAAAAAATCTCCAAGTGCTTCCTGCTACTTATTGCCCCTTATGTATGGAAACAATTGAGATATTTATAAAGGACATATTTTTGACTTCCTGCAGGTATATAGGTATATATATATATATATATATATATATATATATATATATATATATATATATATATATATATATATATATATATATATATATAGGTTTGATTGGAAAAGAAAAAACAAGAGATGAAATAAGACCAGGGTTACTATAGACAACTAAACAAATAAAACTATTATAAAAATATATTATATTATTAAAAAAATGGCAAATACACAAAATTACAAAGTGCCCTATTTTAACGATCTAAACTCAAAGTGCAGGTGCACTCAGGGCATGTCCAGATCCACTTTTGCTATTTTAATGACTTTTAATGATTTTAATGAAAAACAGATTTTGGAATGGGTTGTCCCTATTCTTTTAATAAGTTATGGGCGTAACATTCAATACACCAATCAGAGTGTCATCTCCCATTCCATTTAAGAGCGAAATGCGCTCGCGCCATGGCTGATCGATATTTACATGGTGGAATTTGTTGGCGGAAAAGCTGAACGCTTCAAGCGAAGAAACCGATCTGCTCGTGCGCAAGGTTAAAGCACGCGAGCAGATCATCTATGGCAGTGGTTTTCAACCTGTGTGCTGCGACCCCCTAGTGGGTCTCGATGGTATTGTAGGTGGGCCACCAATAACTATTAAAATAAATAATAATATTGTTAATATATGTAAAAATGTCTTAGTCATAACATAAAAACATAATTTCATATATATAATTAAATGACAAAAAATAAATATTAAATTGTTTCTATGCTTCCACTATTCGAGCATCGAATATTTGAGTTTAAGAATAAACCACTAATTTATCTTAGATATTTTTGCTGCATATGCTACAGAACAACAAACATGTATACATGGCTGTCAACGTGTTCCCTCCGGACTGCTTGCTCCGCCTACTGTCTACCTGCTGCCGAGCTCTGCCTGGATCTGGTTTTCCCGCTTTGCCGGGTGTATGATAGGACCCAAAAACTTTAAAAATCAAAATATAAAAATTAATTATTTCAAAAAACTACAATATATGCATTTAACTCAAATAATACTGAATGAGACATAGATGAGGTGTCGTCCTAAAAGACAAAGAGAAGAAAAAGAGAAAAGAGATAAGAAAGGAACAAAGAAATGAGCAAAGGGAAGAGAAGAGACTTAAAAGAGATAAAGAGAGAAGGAAGAGAAGGGGGGAGGATGGAGGAGGAGATGAGATGCAGTTAGTTAGTCACAAGACCCCAGTGAGCTGAAGGTTTCCCCTGCTGTTTTTTTTTTTTTTTTTTTTTTTCTCAGAGTGCAGCCAAGAGACTCTCAAACTCAGCTGAAGTGTCTGCTGGAGCTCACTGCAAGGGAGAGGAGGAATCATGAATCAGCCTGTCAGTCAGTCAAATAAAAGGAAACTCGAGTGATAGGGAAAAGAGGGGATGAAGAAGCGTGTGCAGGTGCCCAGCGGCAGAGCTCCAGGCCTGCTGAATTAGTTTAATTAGGTATGTGCTCCTGGCTGGCCTTTTTCAGCTCTGCTGCACACATATTCCCTCTACAGACTCCACGTCTTCAATCCCCTAATTTTTCTCTCTCCTGGCCGTCATCTCCATCTCCTCCCTCCTCTAATCTAATCAGAATTCCTCTTCACTCTCCATTCCTCTCACAATAGCTCCATCATGGGCCAATGGGGATTGGAGGTGGAAAACAGTGTTCGATTATATCCGGCTGGTTAACTAGTAAATATGTCTGGGAAAAAACAATCAATTTGCTGTTGTCAATGTCTGGCAGAGCGGCATGATATACAATGTAAAGGCAGCACAATTGTTTGTTAGCTTTACTGTTCTTAATCATTTTATGTCCAGTTGGACAGTGTGATCTCAAATCAGTGAACCCTAAAGTATAATTGATCATCATGAGGTTTATTCTTTGGATGAAGTGACTGGGTTTTTAATAAACTTAAACATGAGACCAAAGAGCTACAGAGTGTAAATGGCTTACTTGTACATAGTTCACTCTGAATATTAAGCAGTGGTAAAAATAAAAAAAAATTAAGTATGAACATATTATCACCTACAGCAACACATCTGACTTTCAGTGGACTGAAAATAGGTTTTTATATCTAATTACCTATACTTTGGTGAGGTCGGTCAACAAATGTGTTCACATTTTGACCTACGATACATACAGTAGTCCACAGAGAGTGTTTGCACGCCAACTCCACCACTTAATGTATCTGGGGGGGGGGGGGGGTCAGTCCCATTTAAGCAGTGTAAATGGTTCACTCATAGCTAATAACAGCAATGTGTGATTGAACCACTTAAAAGGATTAAACTGAGGAATGAAAAGGCATTCTCTTTTTCCCCCTCTTTCATGTTTTAAAAATCTGACAAAAAATAAATAAATAAAACAAAAATCCAGAATGAATATAAGTATAAATAAGAAATAAATAAAATAAATAAAGTATAAAAATACCTGACAGAATTAGATACACATTTATTGTAGACATCAATGAGAACAATTAAACAAACCCAGAGTATCTTTTGTAACTGCTCACTGTCTATCATATATTTTACATAAAACTTATTTGAAATTATATCAAACAAAATATCAGTGGCATTTGAAAACAAACTGTGATATAATTTTTTTTTCTAAAAACTAACTTTTACTTTGTGATTTACTTTGGGATCAATTGGTTACATAAAGTCAAGTTCCCCTCAGGTTCACACAACAGAGGTCTATAAAATACTCAGAGAAAGCCAACCATTAGCATTACTATTCACATATATAAATATCTAGCCGTTCACAGATTATAATTATGATGATTAAACGCATGTTATTACATATTTGAATTTTCTTTTTAGCTCTGAATGTGTCCAGGAGGTACGCCAGAAAAAGCTTTACCTCTGCAAGTTCAACTGTGCATTTCATCAGCACAAAGTAGAAAATGTGTGTGTGTAAGCAAGGAAACAAGAGAGGTGTGGAAATGGTAGGGAAAGCAAGTGACAGAGTGTGTGTAGGTTAAAGATGTGGGTATTTCAGAGTCAGTGAATACTGTATGGTGTGTGTGTAACCCATGTGTGTTACCAAGTATGATTCTCCTGGAAGTATTTTTGAATGTATTCATATAAGTATTTGACGAGATGAGCAGCAGTTTGATTGCCAAAATGGAAACAAAATGGATAAATGCATATGGTGATTCAAACAAAATACTATTCCTCCATTACTGCTCTCAAGAAGAGCCATCATAAATAAAACCAATTTAGAGTGGACCAAGATGACCCATTATCCATCATCTTGTCACCAGCATGCATATTTTCACATATATTTGAAACAAATGCATGCTTTTTATAAGATTTAAAAAAACAACAAAAAAAAACATCCCTTATCCATCCCTCTCCATTAGGAAAAGTTAAATGCCTTATGTCAATCTCCCCTGACTGATAAAGATAAAACTAACTTCCCTGCATATATGCCTGCAATGTGCATCAAACCATCAGAAAAAAGCACAACCTCAGCAGAAACGGCATCATTCAGAGATTTTTCTTTTCCAATATGGCATAAATGGCCTTGTAGGCTTTGACTGACGGTTTCTGAGATTCAGTAGAACGTCACATACTCCATCGGCTTCAAAATCAGCAGCCACTGCAAGAAAAAAAAAACAGTATGCAAGCAGCTATTACAGTGAGGTGCCACAGGGCACACTACTGAGCCCGCTGCTGTTCTAAACTGCACCACAAGAACACAAAATGGTTTTGACCCTTCTTAATCTCTGCCTTTCTCTGTAGTTTTTTTCTGACCTGTGGGAATTTTGAGATGACTGTGATGCGTTCAGGTGAAGCTAATCGGATTGTCATCACTCAGATGAGTGGACCCTGCCAGCTGCCAGTAGCCTCTGGTGGACACTGTCCCATAACTAACATCAAAGTACGCAACAGTCACTACCGAAAATCACACTAAAGTTTGCAGCAACAGTGAAGTCCTCGTTAGCACTGTTAGCTAGTTTTGTAAACTTGCAACCTCTATGCAGCAATGAGGGACAAAAGAGTTTAGGTGACACAGTGTGTGGTAAGCTGTGCACATTGCAAATCGAGCCTGTGACGGAGCACTGCAGCTGTCAAGCAGGAGCTCTACCATGTATCCGTGTCTGATTACAGAAGAGCCTCTATGTCACACGTTCATGTGATACAGGCCTCTGCAAGATATGAAGCCAGACGGTTGCGAAACAACAAATTGTCCTTTTTTGTCTTGTTTGAGTCAATGTGCACTGCAGTTAAGCCCGGGACCTTTAATTCCTGCGAAGATTTTAGTTTGTTTAGCTAAAATTCTAAAAATCACAGCTTGTGTGTTTTAGGTTACTTATTAATATTAGGGAACTTCTGCTGCTTAGGGAATTAATTTTTACACTCATCTAGAGAATAAAATATCTGTCTGCTAACAAACAGAATATGTCTCTTAGTGTCTCCTTCAATTTAATTAGGTCATTTTTTGTCATATGTATGAATGAATCATGCCATTTCAGAAGTGGACACAGAACTACTACGATCAGGGCATTTGCTAATTGGAAAACTGAAAGTCACATAGCCATCAACTGGAAGTATGCATACTGACAAATCACTGGCAATCACGGTAACAAAGGGGAGCCATTTTGCATATATTACCATCAGATTTAACACAGCAAAGATGATGGATGCAGGAGGGGCACTGACAGCCTGGCATTTATCGAAGAGTGGGACATACAACAAGCCATGCTACAGGATTAGATTGGGCTGCAAATTATAAGAAATTAGTAAGAGGGGTGGAGGTGATGGCAGTATGCTTAGGCCACACGGTGCAGATCACACCAATCAGAAAGCGACTAGAAACTACCTCCCGATCTGTCCAGATCTCTTCCCCAGGGCTCGGCCATGCTAGCACATCGGCAATGAGGACAAATGAGTGTGTTTCAGTGCTGACATCAAGCTGGCATGAGGACGAGGGAGCCATGTGACTGTGTGCCGAAGTGTGGCCTGGAGACGAGCCAGTCATCGCTGGCACAGCGGCGGCTGCTGCTGCCCGTCTCTGCCTCTGTGCCATGACGGATGGGTGGTCAGACAGCTGTTTAACTTCACAAGATTTACAGCCCTCCTGTAGCAGCTGTCAGTCCAACACCTATCAGCCTGAAGTAAATCTCCTGTCTCCTGCCTCTCAGAAAGGAGTGTGAACTGAGGAGCCACTGAAGCAATCGGCTGTTTATCACCTGACCTCCATTGTTGTGCCATAACCGAGGCCAGGCCAACCCCTATCACTCTCCTGCTGCTCCTCTTTCACTTTCAGTCACTTCTCTCCCCTCCCTCCTCTGGCCTCTTCTGCCTGGGGATGTGTAAAGCTACATATTTTCAAAACTGGCTGGTTGGAGGGTTGCCTGAATGACTAGTTGATTAATCGATGTTAAGGAAGCCCAGTATAATTAGGCTTTTTGGGATTCACCAGACACAAGTTGAACAAATCTTATGGGGCATTAACATGACACATCCTTGAATTCAAACATGCTGGGGTTTCCAGACGCATCCTAAAACAGCTGTGGTTGGATATTTAAAAGTTGGCATAAATTGGAAATTCACCCTTTTTTCTAAAATGTGTTTCTTATCTTATTGTGTATAATTCATATATGTTTTGTGTTCTTAATTTTTAATCAAAATATCAGACTTCTTTCTGGTGACTTCTATTCTTTCTGAACATATTTCACTCATATGTTCACCACAATATAGAAGGAAAAGATCTATCGCTACCTCGCTTTCATTGCAACTTCAAAAAAACTTGCAAGACTTGACACAATGACCAAAGATCTGCATGTTGCTCTAAATAGGATGTATTTAAGCACAGTGTTTCAAAAGTACTGCTGCTAAAAATATCGAATAAAATGGTCTACCAAGAAAACTAGTGGCCCCATTCCTATTCCTGCTTCCCTTTCTTTTAACAATCTCTCTTTTTCCCCTCCATCTCTCCATTGCTTTGTAATCCACGTCCCCTGTGCACTGCTGGGAGGTCACTGGGCACAAGGAGGTGGATCAGCAGTGGCTGCGAATGTCGCAGTGTAAAGTTATATGCCCCGGAGGCTTGCACAAGCTCACTATTGATAACACTTCCGCCCTGGTATTGCGGACAAGCTCAGTAGTGGTTTAATTAGCCCTGTGCTTTACAGTAGCTGCTACACAATTTGCACCAAGACCCTATTCGGAAAGGTCTTTAAATTCACTCCCTCTAAAACACTGATGCCATGTCCTTAATCATGCAGACAGACATCTTTGGCTGTTGCTTCATGTCTTGAAAATGTAATGTTTGTCAAAACTAAAAAAAAAATCAATAAGCTGCGTTTAGGATTAGAATTTTTTAAAAGCATTTATGACATGGCATATTTTTCAAAAACAACGTGTTTTTTGTAGTCGCCATGGCATGATGCCACAAAGAGAGCAGACGCTTTGATTGTGTTTCTGTAACATAATGACTCTGGAATTATGGAGGATGTTCTGGGACAAACTAGGCCTTAAAATCAAAAATACACAGAATATGCAAAACTACGGAAAACTATGGAAACCTGACCCGGTTAAAGGCATCTGCTATGCAACTATGCAAATGCAGTGTAAACAGAACACGACTATGGTGAAGCGGGGAAATAAACTGGAGGGCAGGTCACGTGAACTTGCACTTAGTTTATAAGACAACAGGAATGCTAGGTCGCACGTAGAGCAAAGCATTTACTCTGCTCATATCTGCCCACCCCTCCTCCTACTCGCTCTGGCATCTGGCACCTTCTCCTTTTCTGTAATGCCAGGTAATTACCTACCCTATCTGTTGCTGCTTACCCCATTCTACCTACTCTCAAAACATTCACGAAAAGCAGTGGGCTCCTTTAATTATCTGCTTTCTGCATCACTCTGGAATGGGTCCAAGTCTATCCCTCCAGACCGCCTCAAAATAAATCAGGGATTCATACCAAAACCAGCCACGCTTATCCATAACGCAGCATTATTGTATGTCGTGGGCTGCGCTGCTAATGTTGAGTACTGCGGTTCAAGCTACACAGTGTAATCTGCGGCTTCAAAGGCTGCCTGGGTGACTAGCGAGTCTGACCTGGACCTCTTGTAATGATAAGTGCCTAAGCGGCCTTAATCACTGGTTTCACACCATTGCGAACGTGCACAGTGTTTGAAAGCTTCCCAATGACCTGAGGTCCATTAACAATTCATTTGGGTTAGCAAGTAAAGTTCATCCGATGCCAATGAGCGAAATGGAAAGGAGGGTACAAAATAAATAAAAAATTACTTCCCTGGAGGTGGAAACAGACACGAGGATCTCAGCAGTGACCTTTTTCCCAACTTATCATCATCCAGAGAAGTGATCCCTAGCATTTTTTTCCCCGTCTTGCTTTGGCTGGCATGGGGACTGAGTCACACGTCAGCCTGGATTAAAAGCTGCCTGGTACTCCAGGCCGTGTGTTGCCTTAAGAGAGACCGCGTGTTTGTGCATGTAGACGAACTGGGCATGCGTGACCTTGGACCTTGATAGAATGAGCATTATGTGTGAACAACGTGTGGCCATTGTGCGTGCATATGTATTCACCTAATGGCTGCCTAAACCCATTCTCCACACTCTCCTTGGTATCCCAATTTGCTTCAGCCTAAACAAAATTACATTCACTGTGTCTAAACAAAGTCTTAGCTGATTTCTGGACTGCCTAGTGACTTAAGAGACACAACAAATTAGCTATGAGCTCACATAGATACAGTCATGTGACTCAGCTCAGCACAAGGGCTTTTCATTGATGCCAATCCTTCATCATGAACACTGCAAAATACAGGACAAATAAGTGAGCTCCACCAGACAGAGGGGCAGCTCCTCCGGAGAACTAGGCATGCAACCTTCTTCCCAGACATCAGTGAAATGCTTTGAAGTTGTGGATGTCTGGCCTCCCTTAGGGTGGATCGTTCCTTCACCCTCCACAGCATCAATAGACAGCCTTCCACACTGAAAGGGAGACTGTACATGTATTGCACATCAAGGATCTGTCCATGCAAGAAGTGCTGAAAAGTGAGACAGCCAAATAGCAGGAGTCTGGCCAGTGAGTCAGAAAGCAAACAGAGACAAGGCCTGAATCTTTCTGTAGCTCTTTTAAGTGTGTCTTCCTGTGACTACGGTGGGATGGGATGGATCTGTGTCACATGTTATCAGTAAGTAATGATAGCCTGCAGCAACAATATGCTAAGGAGATACCATAGGGCTATACAAGTACACAATATCAGAGATTCACCGGTGAGAAGGCCTTTGCCTTGTGATGAATGAGTTGATGAATTAATAACTTCTTTACATACAAACTTAAAACAACTGTAAGAAAATAGTGTATAATTAATATCTAAATTAATTATTATTCTATTTTATACAATAAAAATAAAACGTACTTCAAATAAGAAGCCTTGGACAAATGAAGCAAACTTTTTCATCAAAAAGTACCTGATGGAGTTTGAACTTCACATTAAAGGGGGGGTGAAATGCTATTTCATGCATACTGAGTTTTTTACACTGTTAAAGAGTTGGATTCCCATGCTAAACATGGACAAAGTTTCAAAAATTAAGTTGTACGTTTGAAGGAGTATTTTTGTTCCAAAAATACTCCTTCCGGTTTGTCACAAGTTTCGGAAAGTTTTTTCGAGTATGGCTCTGTGTGACGTTAGATGGAGCGGAATTTCCTTATATGGGTCCTAAGGCACTTCTGCCGGAGGAGCGGGCGCTCCCGTATAGCAGAGCAATGAGAGGCTGAGCACAGCCTGATCAGAGCGAGAGCGTCGAGAAAAGTCACAAAAGAAGTGTGTTTTTGGTTGCCAGGGCAAGACAACCCTGCACAGATTACCAAAAGAGAAACAGCATTAAGGGACCAGTGGATGGAGTTTATTTTTACAGAGCATCAACAGGGTTGTGCAAGTGTTTTTGTTTGTTCCCTGCATTTCGAAGATGCTTGTTTTACAAACAAGGCCCAGTTTGACGACGGATTTGCACATCGTTTATTTCTTAAGGATAATGCAGTCCCAACGAAAAAGGGTCACGATCGTGTGTTGGAACCGCAGGCGGTGAGTAAAACTGCTTCAAATATCTCTGTGTTGTTAACTTAGCTATCAGCGCGTAAGCACATCAAGTAAACAACATGCGATGTTGTCATCAAACTGCCCTTTCCACATGTACAGCTTAAAAAAAAAAAAAAAAAAAAGACGACATCAAGTGGAACTTAGTCATTTTCTAAAACCGCTAAGCAAATATATACAGTTTCAGTACATACCACATAGAGACGCCTTTGCTGATGCTGCTCTTGTTAAATTTCAGCCTCTGGATCTGTGTCACAGCTTCCACATGCTCTCAACACAAAAGCCTACTGGTGCTCGTGATTCTTTAGCTCCGCCCACACGTCACGCCTCTAGGCGCTCGTGTTTTTCCAGGAAAAATCGGTACAGACTATCTTTCTCTTATAAATATAATAAAAATAAAGACTTTTTGGAGTTATGAAGGATGCAGTACTACTCTATAGGTACTCAAGATTAACAGGATATTGAGTGAAAACGAGCATTTCACCCCCTCTTTAAACTGCTTCCGTTTCACACAAACACTGGCACAGACGTGCATGTTTGGCTAGAATCGCCATGATCTCGTGCATGTGGATGCGGAGCCATGCGGAAAGTTACACCACACAAAATAAGTTTGCACGCACTCAAAGCGAACATCCCGCAACACCGCGATGATCTCATATTTTCCGTGCTCCCCTTAGCGAACGTGTTGAGTATAAATCAGCCTTGACACAGAAAGGGAACGATGGTCGGCCAGCTGGGGTTCGTCTTTGGGAGAAAAATTTGCAGATTATTATTTTTATTTATTGCTTTTAATTTAAATATGTGTGTGTGTACTTCTAACATATTTGGTTGGTAAAATAAATGTTGTAAATTCAAATCAGAGAGTCTTCCGTCACGTGTCTGGAATGGATGTATTCTTGAGTGTATAAGGTAACAAATAATATAACAAGATAACCTTGTTTGAAATGGGTTTGGCTAAAAGAACATTTTGGTTTTGTCTATACTACTAGGTACTTGTACTATATTGACTGGGTTAAATAGAATGGAATTACTAAAAAGAGACTAAAATACAATTTTCATTGACTAAAACTAGACTAAATGTCATCAGTTCTCATCGACTAAAACTAGACTAAAAAGAATATGAACGTAACAAAAACTAAATTTAAAACTAAAACGACAGATTCACACAAAGACTAGACTAAAACTAAAATTAAAACAGGCCACCATAAATAACACTATACAAAACTTAAAAAAACAAAATACATATTCATTTTTAGAAAAAGTTTCATTTTCTCAAAATCTTTTGTTAAAAATAACATGAATAAATTGGTAGCGTTTTTAGAGAGTTAATCAAAGAAAAAAAGGAAAAAAAAAAAAAAGGAAAAAGAAAGTTAGTGAAGATAATAGCATTTGCAATTTAATTTCCATGGTATTATTTATCTATTATTTAATTTATCAGGATCCTAGGACAAATAACCTATCAACCAAAACCAAAAAAAAAAAACAGATAAAAAAAAAATTACAATGAACAAGTGTAGACTTAAATAGACTGCTGTAATTGACACATCACCACAGCAGCCGTAATACTGATCTCAATTAAAAATTATGCAATCCTAATGTATAATAATGCATGTTTTCCTTTTGTTTTGTGCTCATCTCACATTTAATAATTAAATAAAAGTATAGATCATCATGCAGCTTAGTAAGTCTAATTCACACCCAGCATGAGCATTACAATGGAAGACATCATGAGGCAATGTAATGATGAACTATCATCATGCTAATTGCAAAATGCTTTAAAAAGTAATTAATTAAGCAACACACAAACGATCTGACAACTTGTCAGTTACCCAACACTGGGTCACTGTGCGAGCTGCACCAGGCAAAATTCAATCCTAACAAGACTAGACATGTGCCGGTATTCGGTAATGCGATATATCAAGGTAATGAATATGTACAATAATTTTTATTGTGGGCACTTCTAAATAGTGAATATTTATATATTACAAATTATTCCGAATTTGGAATTCATTTTAAGAATACATTTCCCATCAACTGGTAAAAATGCACAACACCACTGTATGCTGCGTAAAAGAAGCTGTTCTGATGTAAGCAAGCACGCATGAGAAGCACAAGGGGGAACACGTGAGAGATGCACTGAATGAAACCACATTCACTCTCTGACAGCAGATGGCGCTAAACTGCAGAAAATGCAGCAGTTACCCTAGAAACCCCATAAATAAAGCATCTGCTCTACTTTCTAAAACATATTTAAATAGTTGTGTTGTTCATCACATTGGCAAATACTTAAATATTTAGACTTAACAGGCTATTTATTTTCAAACTTTTATTTTAAATTTGACTACAACATACCCTAGATATTGTTTTGAAAGTGTTTTGATTCTTTATTGTTCATTCACACTTTAAATTAGGGCTTCATTAGTTAACATTAGTTAATTCATTAGTTAACATAAACTGCCAATGAATAATTCTTCTGAACATTCATCAATCTTAGGCATTCCAATATTTAATAACACATTGTTAAAATCAAACAGTTGCAACTGTGTCATTTAATGAGCTAACATGAATTATTATTATTTATTTTTTTTATTTATTATTATTTATTTTTTCTGTTGCAAATGTAACTATTTCTCATTGTGAATGTTAATGCATTAACTAATGTTAACTAATGAGATCTTATTGTAAAGAGATACCCATTGGTCTTTATAGTTCTTTTGCACTTTAATCTGTGTAAAACTTTTAACTTAATATATTTGTCTGTGTTGCTTTATTGCATAGTTATTTTTGTTATAAGAAAAAAGTTATTAAACCTGTTATACTATATTATGACCACTTTTGTTAAACTAAATTTAAATACCGTGATAATACAAGTATACCATGATAAAAGCATTAGCAATTAATTGCAACATGAAAATTTGTTACCGGCAGATCCTCAAGCATGACTAACTGTGGCATTCCTTTCGAAATGGTTCCTCATACACAGATGCCAAAGGACAGCACAAAAGGACAAAGAATAATAAATCAAATAAAAACAGCACAAACAAGCCAGTCAACCTTCATGTGTACAGACAGGGGAAGGAAAAAAAGGAACACCACCTGTCCATCAGGAAAGCCACCAGCTTTCCTTCCTCCCTCTCCTTTCTTGGTATCTCTGAGCCCAATGACAGCCAGCGATACTCCTTATCAGCTGGTGAGATGAGATTTAGTTCCAGGCCTAACACTCATGGGAGGCTATTGATAATGCTGGTCCCCCCTTCTGCTCTCCTCTCATTTTCCTGAAGTGGGACCTGCCTCGCTTGTCCAAATCCAAACCGCAAGCATGACAGCAACTGCAAAACTGATTTTGAATCAGTGCAACAGGGTGAAATACTGTGTTCCAGCTATGGATGAATAAGATGAGCCATGCAAAACCCAGATGTGCATTCTGGCAGTGGGCATCCCCTTAGTAAAATCCCCTCTTTTTCCCTACAGCTACCTGGAAGGAAAGCTAGGTCAAGCTCCTGGTGATGGGCTGTGATGTTGTTTTGACATCCTTGCTGCTGCATAGCTGAATGAATAATCGATGGTGCTTGAAAACAGAAGGCATTTGATTTATTTTCTTATTATAGCACGGTTTTAAAAATGCTCATGAAACAAAGTACAAAGCTGCAAATGGCACAGACCGGCTAACATGTTCAAAGCAGTGTTTTCCATTACTGACCCATATCCCCATGACCGGGAATCATTTAATGGTCTTCATGCACAGAGCGAAACCATCTGCATCTTTGTGTCCACGTTTTTATAGCCTCATAATTGGTTCCAACAACTGTCCAACTAACCTATTACGCTGACAGACAGCAACTATTATGTGATATTGATTACTCAAGCCTTTCAATAACAGCAGCCCTTTCGTTTTGATCAACCTAAGAACTGGAGTTTATCTAGAGCATGTCTCGGTTGTAAACTTTAGGAACAGAAGTCTGAATATAGCCTACATTTATCAAGACTCAATTTGACTGATTCACCTAAGCTGTTACTACGCAAGGGACTCGTATGCAATTAGTGGTGTAAATCATATACTAATAATAAACAGTGAATTTAATTACATCGATGATGTATTGTCATCCACAGCTAGTGCTACTGGATTTTCACACACCAGAGCCCATAAAGATTTATCTGACACCAGCTCACAATCGAGTTATCCTCAGTTCTTCAGCCTTGGTTGCCCTGCCACGGAACAGTTGGTGATAGAGCTAATAGAGGGTTGCAACATGGCAACAGCAGAAAAAGACAACAGATGTTCAAAAGGGCGATACCAAAAGGATATAAACATAGTGTTTTGGTGGCTTCCTTCTATTGATGGGCTGATATCCATTAAAGCTGACCAATGTATAGGAGGCTAATAGAAATTAAATGTGATTGTCATATACTCACTCTCATGTTCAATACCTTTACAGAATTCTTCCAATGTAAAAAAAAAAAAAGATGCAATGAATAAATAAATCTGTCAATCAAGCATCATAAGCAACATTTTACGATAAGATTGTAAATGAAAAATATTTGTAAAACATTTATTAGTCTTAGGTTATAATGTTAATATTAACATATGCTATTGTATTGCTAATAACGTGAAAAGTTGCATCGGTCCATATTTCATGGACCTCGTCTAACATGAACAAACAATGAACTAATGTATTTATATTAGCTTATATTAACAAAAAAATAATAAAATAGTGGAACAAGTGTATTGTTAGTTTATGCATTAAGTAATGTTACCTAATAGAATGATATTTTTACAATTAATGCATGTTACCATACAATAGTCAACAAATAGAACAGAAGTCTACATTTCAAGTCTTCTAGGGATTGCTTTTGCAAGGAACGGACCAAAATTTCACTCGAAATGTATGAAATATCTAGCACAAAGTTTTTTTTGTTTTTGTTTTTTTTATATGTAGATTATGCTGTTTATCCGGTTCACAAAACTAGCCTGAATGATGTGTTCACAAAACAGACTCATCTGCTACTCATGTTCAACTGGGGAAAATTATAACTGAAAAACAACAGAAATTTATTATTGCAGAAAGCATTATTCTTATCACTTTCATGATCATTTTTGGGCATTTCAGACCATTTGTTAAGTTTAATATCTTAAGGTCAAGATGCACTGTCATCACATGGACAAAAGTGACTAGGAAATCCCTAAATATGCCTTCAACAAAAGGAAGAAAATCATTTTGGTTTGGAGCAACATGACAGAAAATAATGACATCATATATTTGAGTTGCCTGGGAGCAATTTTAATGTGACTTGCACCATAAAAAATATTATGTGAGGAACTTGATTCGTAAATGACGATGCATAAAAGAGGCTCAATCGTCTCAAAACATTCGATATGTCCAGAAACACTCTCACGCAGGCCTCCGCTGACATTACAAGTCATGCAAACAATTTATTCAGACCATATGTTTACATGTATCCCGTTCTCTGTGAACTTGGTTAAAGGGTCAGAAGGACATACCCTCCGAAAATTCGTTCAACAGAAGCAAACATTTTATCAGTTCAGAACCCATTCGGAGGATAAAACAGCCGCTTATCCAAACAAAAGGCTGTTTTATTCCAACGGCTTTTCCATCTCTCTCTCTCTCTCTTTCTTTCTCTCTCTCTCTCTGTCGTGCATCTGAGAGCCGCACATGGCATGACTCGAATTGGGGCAAATCAATACACACAGCGCCAGTTAGTAACGCTAAGCTGGCACGCAGGTGTTCAAAACCATTACCAACGAGGGATA
This sequence comes from Carassius gibelio, assembly GCF_023724105.1. Classification (NCBI taxonomy): domain Eukaryota; kingdom Metazoa; phylum Chordata; class Actinopteri; order Cypriniformes; family Cyprinidae; genus Carassius; species Carassius gibelio. Next base: position 14,447,592 of record NC_068391.1, read on the forward strand.
TTTAAAAAGCCACACTTCCGAGGGCTTTACAGTAACACAGAACAGAAAACAACATCTTCGCTTATGAGTCAACACCATCCGTTTACTTCCCCAGCCCCGCGCATCACCTGCATTTCTGAAAACACATATTCTGATGACAGAAGCATCTGCAGAGACACACAGAAGTGCTCTTACCTGTGTTTGGGGCTGAAAGAAAGCGCGCGTTATCCCCACTTCTCACAGGAAATTGTTCGTTTGTCTTTTGTATAGTCCAGAAACGCGAAATGCGGCGTTTGCCCTCCCCTCTCGCTGCCGTACAGACGACGACCGTGTGAGCGCGTCAAGCCGCTCAGCCTGCATGAAACGCCACAGCAGATCTGCCGCTCTATGCGCGTTCTCCCGGTAGCGGTTATGAGGGCGCGGTCAGTGGAACACCTCACCAATCATCCCGCGCGAGCACTTCTCCTTCCAGCCTCACGGACGACATGATGACTGCGGCACCGGTCTCAATGTGACTTACTTTATCAGAATCTGGACAGCCGGCTATGTCCAGTTACTGCGTCTCATCCATCCCCCTACTGTCCCTTAATCCGTTTAAACCAGTGGTCCCCAACCTTTATGGTCTGCCGAAACCCTAAAATATTTACTTTAAATACTCTCTGGAATTAAAAACAGGTTTCACATGGCTCAATAAATATTCATAATAACATAATTAAAGTGTTAGTTTTTGTATTCATCCATGCATTCATTTTATTTATTTATTTAATCTTTATTTTGTTGTTGTTGTTGTTTTCGTTGTTGATTTAATATTGCATTTCATTTAAACACTTTTATTACACGGATCTGTGGAATAGGCCACTGTTTGGTCAATCTGAGGTTTTAGGTCAAATATTTATTAAAAACAATTATTGTTGTCCATTGCAGTAGCCTACTTTTGATTGGTCAGTCACGGATTTCAAGAGTCAGATATTTATAATGACTGTTGTCCATATACGCATTGTACGCTATTATTATCTGTCATCTACTTTGTCTCTGCTTTAGCCTACCAGTAAGATAAATTAATTTCAGCTCAAGTCAATGTTTCATGTGTATCTCACTATTATTATTATTATTATTATTCATATTTTTTTTATTTTTGCACAAATTACTGAATATTACTGCTGTAGTCGATGTATCATAATTAACCTGCAGTTACGAACATTATGAGTCTCTACAGGGCATTTAGGGCTATGATGTTTACATATTTCTGTACTTTCATAATGTACTGAATTCAGTGAAGGACTTGCTTCTCAACAGTTGATGAAGTGCTTTCTTTAGACATGCAGGTGTGTAAATATTTTCCTGGACATATAACATCTGCCTTTTGCTATTGTTCTATGACCCATATGATCCTTAACCTATGATGGCGAACTAACAACAACCCCAAATGTACTCTGGTGTGTGTGTATGTGTTAAAAAAAATCTAATCAGGAATATCATTCATGCTATAGGTACTTATAGTACCAATTACTTCCTCTTGAAATGAGCCACCTTGTTTCAAATGGCCATGAGACAGCAAAATGTCCATTGTTTACACACTTCAGTGTCTCAGCGGAAACAGTAGGTCATCTAGGTTTTGTTTGCATGCTATTTATTAGGTATTCATCCAGGCATCCAACTCTATTGACACACTGATTTTTGCATACTATTCGGTAGAACACTTGTGTGGACACTGAGTTAAATTTAAGGTAACCAAACCATGTACCGTTGTAATTGACTGACATTAGCTTTAGCAGTGTTTAATTGAGGACCGGTGTTAATTTCTGTTGTCATTAAATACTGTAAGTATGAATAGGGGAAATAAATGTTCTGGGCCTCAAATGAGACACTGTTCACCATATAATTTTATCAAAGAATTTAATCACAAAACAAGTAAAATGCATTTGCTAATGCGTATGGATTCATGCACTTGATTAACTAATGCTTCGGGCTGCTTTATAAGTTAAACATTTCTAATGTTTTCTTTTTTTTGCTTTTATTTCGTCCTAAAGTCATATAATATTAGGTATGTATCATCTTTAAATGCATTAATGTTTAACAGATGACTTTACATTTGTGAGCTTTGTGTAATGAGCCAAATACTCAAACAACAGCTAGTATGATTAATGGTATCTGTGAAAATTCCCCCATGTATTACCCTCAGCTAATAACCTTAAGCACAAAGCATGGACCTCAGTTGTCTGTTCAGCCAAGATTTAAACAAAAAGGCTTCACTGCTTCTTAATGTTTTAAAGGAAAAAAAATCTATTTGGCTGTTGAATCAAAGTCATGTGGTGTGACCAAAATTCTGAAAAAAATAAAGATGTACCAAAGATGTACAGACATTTGTGATTCATAATAATGAAAATAATAAAAAATGCTTGTAAGATCATTAAAACTGAACAAATTAAAAGAATGAATGAATTAACAAAGATATACATTTTCATTTTTTAAAATGTGTTATTATATTACAAGATTTTAATTATTATGAATCACAAATGTCTACATCTTTGGGGAGTCACATACAAAACTTGTTACAACCTTGAATTAAATTCAGTAAATATATATATAATAACAATCATGATACTAAATGCTGAAAATTATTATAAAAAAAATAACAATGTAAAAATTTAAAAAGGTGATACACCTGAATTAAAAAAAACAAAAATAATAATAAAACATGTCATGTATTGTGACTCCCCACAAAAATGTACTGACAATTATGAATTAATAATAATTAAATAAAAATAATTAAAGTGACGATAGTTTTAAAATAATGAAAATTACATAGATAGATAGATAGATAGTTTCGTTTTACTTAATACATTTAAAATCATTAAAATGATAATTGTTGTAAAATAATAATGAAAAAAAATTGCAAAATAGAATGAAAAAAAAAAGGTTGAAAGTGCATTCCTGATCAGATAGCAATCCATTATATGAAGCAAATGGCATGACTGTTAAACAGACATAAGTTAAGCAGGCCTTCGCAAAGCACAAAAATTGAATGCTTTTCATTTGACATTCCTGTCTCATTTCTGAAAACGCCTGTAAACTCTTGAGAATTGCAACAAGTGCCTCAAAATGACTGAGGAGGGGGGCTCTCTATCTTACAACATCAGATGGAAACCCAACCTCTCCAAACTGTGCCTTACCCACTTAGGTTCTTTGACTGACCTGCCTCATCTGTATTGAGATGTGGCATCATTTAATAATTTGCAATTATTATTATTGTAGAAGTTTCCCTTACTCCCGTATAAAGCCGTTTCTTGCATTCTTTCGCTTCTCACGCACTACTTTGAACTTGGAGAGCCATTATGCATGAGAGGCTCCATCAAAGCAAAACATGCAAATGGTTGAGGATTTTGTGGATATGGTTAAGCAGAGCGTGCAAGTGTGTGTGCGTGAGTTTTCTGAGGCTGGCGAAGCTAATGATAGTCTGTTGTGGAGTGTGTCAGAAAAGCCTCATTGTCACTATAACTTGTGTTAAACGATCACAGGGGTTTAAAACCTGGAACATGTGGACATGGAGACCTTGAAGCCTCTTCGAGGCCAGAGAGCACAGCTGTATGGAAGACATATTAATACAGAGTGACAAGGACATGGGACATAGACTATCTGTCTCACTCTCTCCCCCTATCTGTTTCTCTCCATAATGTGTGGTTTCAGGAATAGCCACACTAACAGAAGGACGGCATGACGGGGACCTTGGAATGTAATCATGTCATTACCGTGTGAGTGAAATATGAAATAGTAGGAGAGTGGGTGAATATTTACTGGCCTGAGATGGCGATTGCTTTAGGGGGGTGACTGATCATGTAAGCATCATCGTATACGGCTTTCTGTCTCCTTGTCACTATTGTGCCCTCTTTATTTTTAACAAAAGCGTTCTATTTCTCTCACACTCTCTTTCTCTCACACACACTCACTTTGTCTTTCGAAGTCGCATCTCTCAGACTCACGCAAGCCACAACACAGATTTTGAAAAGCGGCCAGTTGTCTTTGTGCAGTCACAAGCGTTTCCCCAGGGCTGGCTGTGAATTAACTCAACACAATTGGGAGATTAAAACACACAAGAGCCTGCATTTAACCACTTCTGTGCTCTGAGCAGAGCAGGATGCCAGCGAACTGGCTCTTGTGGTGGGTTTAGATTTGGGTCATCAGCTCGGTGTGGTCTTATCTAAATGCACCAAGGCGATAGTACGCCAGAGGAGCTCGGGGCCTTCCGACTCATTATTCAGCAGTTCATATCAGTTTATTAGTGCCAGTGTAATTATGCCGCAAAATCGCGCCTCTTAGTGCGGTAAATACTTATAAATAAATCACAGCCCATCTGTCATCTTAACTGGATGTCAATTAGGCAAGAACGCAGTGGCACATTTTTCATTATGTGAATTAACAGTAACAAGATCAGTTGTTTTTGTTTCAGGTGGTGCTGTGTTTTATGACAGAGATCTAATCGCATGATGGGTTGTGAAAAATTCACAGTTAAAGAATTAGCTCTGGTTTAAATCATGAGCGTGATTTTGAATTCAATTGGCCACAGACCAGGAAGAATCGAATTTGAACTGGAATGACAGGAATATGAATTACAGGAACTGTATTTCAATAAAATTGAACAGAAGTAAAGCAATTTGTGCAATGGAGTCACTGATCTATATATATTATATAGTACTATATAGTTCTATATTATAGATCAGTGAATGTGAGTGAGTGTTGTCTATCTATCTATCTATCTATCTATCTATCTATCTATCTATCTATCTATCTATCTATCTATCTATCTGTCTGTCTGTCTGTCTGTCCGTCCGTCCGTCCGTCCGTCCGTCCGTCCGTCCGTCCGTCCGTCCGTCCGTCCGTCCGTCCATCTATCTATCTATCTATCTATATATATATATATATATATATATATATATATACATATTAGGGGTGTAACAGTTCACAAAATTCACGGTTCGGTTTGATACGATTCACTGGTGTCACGGTTCGGTACGGTTCGGTATGTTTTAGATACAGCAAAAAGAAAAAATTGGCAGATAAATTTCCTTTATTTATTACAGTTTTTCAGTTTTTCCTTTATTTATTACAGTTGCGATTGCTATTGTACATTCATGCAATTGATTACGCACATTTATCTGCGGTTTCCTACATTATCAGTTGCTAATGTCATGTTGCTCAAAATGTATTATACAGTTTTCTGTGCAATAGTCTTACCTCCCAAAACATCTAGTCTTTAGTTCATCGTATAAGTCATTAAATGCAAAATGGTTAATCTAGTTGTCATAAACTGCCAAGCACACTTTTTATTTGTATTTTTACACACTATTATTAGATGTTTTGTCAATTTGGCATGAATTGTGCAAGTGAATCTTTACTAATGAAGAGAATGTAGATGATAAACCAATGATAAACCATTTCTCTGAAATAGCTCAAAGGTTCATCTCATGAATCTTCAGTAGGAAAGCTTATACTGTATAGACAAAGGACAACACAAGAGTTACAAATTCTGAAAATGGAATTATTTTCATCTTTGTTCCCATATTTCCTTTTCTATATCACAATGGCATTGTAAAAGTATTTTTTATTTTTTTATTTTTTTGGTCAGACCACTAGTAAAAGTGTAACTGGAAATTCTATCCAGTCTCTTTCAATCAACATCCCACAAACAGTTATGTGTAAATGTGTAGTTTTGAAATGGATATATGGCATACATAAGCATATGGCATACTGTTCAATACAGTAGTTTACATCAGAACATACATCAGTTATGTTGACAACATGACTAAGCAATTTGACTGTCTTATCCGTAAACTATGACACAAGGACTTGTCATTCTGATGGCACTGACATGTTCATTGACACAGATATTTATTTTTGAGAGATGAACTAAGGATTTTGAGCAAGAGACTGGCTTTTGCAGGTCATCCATTGTGTTTTGATATTTGTACGAGTTGTTTTGAGAAATGCACTTACTGTTTTGCAAATCTCAAGAATGATTAGAGAAATGTACCAAAGCGACTGAGAAAAACTGTAAACCATAACCATTATTTATTAAAACTAACAAAGTATGTTTTTTGTTTTGTTTTTTACATTGAACAACGAGGGAGCTATATAACATTAAAATGTTATATTGTTGTAGTAGTTATGAACAAATACAAAGATGTAACTTTTTATATGGAACTCTATAACTCTTTATATTGAGTGTGTTTTTACTCAATTGGTTCTCTATAGGGTTTATGTTTTTTGGAACAAAGCAGGAATTACGGTCTGGCTGAAATGGGCTCGTGAAGGAATATTGTAGGCTAACGGGGCTCAATTACATTAAGCATGTTCTTAAAACCTGCGTTTTCCACTACAGAGTAAGGTGCTCGCTCACTCAGTACGTGCTGAAGGCTCGTTGCAATATGGCTAAAGGGTCTTTCACACAGGACGCTGTATGCGCGGCACTGGACCCTGGGCTTAGCGTTGCCCTTCAGATACAACGCGATTTGCGCTGCACTATTCCAAGATGAAACTACCCGTGCATACGTTCTATTTATAACAGTTCTTCTATCTTATAACGTGCAGGCCTGTTAATTGTATCGTACTGCTCAGGAAATTCCGACACAGTACCGTACTAGTCCATTTTGATTTCCGTGCTTGTTTGGATGCCCCAATCGATTGGTAAAGTGCACCCAAACACCAGACCTGTTGGTTATTGGAGGATCTTCTATTTCTGGTCTGTTAAACGCATTGGCCATTTTGCAACGAGCCTTCAGCGCGTGCTGAGTGAGCAAGCGCCTGACTGAGTAGACTAACATACTGTAAGCATTTTTAGTACGTTTCTTTTCTTCTTCGGGGGTGTCAGGGGCATTGCCTGTTAAGTCGTTTGGGTTATTGGACTACCTTGTTGAACGCATCTCACTATATTTCAATTTTTTTTTTTTTTTCCAAATATAATTATTTAGTCCAACGAACCGTTCGGTACATAATGCGTACCGCGTACCGAAAGCCTCGTACCGAACGGTTCAATACGAATACGCGTATCGTTACACCCCTAATATATATATATATATATATATATAAACAATGGTGTGAAAAGGGAAAAAAAGTCCAGTATGGGCAGTCCTTTGGGCGAAAATGCCTTGTTGATGCTAGAGGTCAGAGGAGAATGGGACGATTCAAGCTGATAGAAGAGCAACTTTGACTGAAATAACCACTCGATAAAACCGAGGTATGCAGCACAGCATTTGTGAAGCCACAACACGCACAACCTTGAGGCAGATGGGCTTCAACAGCAGAAGACCCCACCAGGTACCACTCATTTCCACTACAAATAGGAAAAAGAGGCTACAATTTGCACGAGCTCACCAAAATTGGACAGTTGAAGACTGGAAAAATGTTGCCTGGTCTGATAAGTTTCGATTTCTGTTGAGACATTCAGATGGTAGAGTCAGAATTTGGCATAAACCGAATGAGAACATGGATCCGTCATGCCTTGTTACCACTGTGCAATGTGGTGGTGTAATGGTGTGGGGGATGTTTTCTTGGCACACTTTAGGCCCCTTAGTGCCAATTGGGCATCGTTTAAATGCCACGGCCTACCTGAGCATTGTTTCTGACCATGTCCATCCCTTTATGACCACCATGTACCCATCCTCTGATGGCTACTTCCAGCAGGATAATGCACCATGTCACAAAGCTTGAATCATTTCAAATTGGTTTCTTGAACATGACAATGAGTTCACTGTACTAAAATGGCCCCACAGTCACCAGATCTCAACCCAATAGTGCATCTTTGGGAAGTGGTAGAACAGGAGCTTCGTGCCCTGGATGTGCATCCCACAAATCTCCATCAACTGCAAGATGCTATCCTATCAATATGGGCCAACATTTCTAAAGAATGCTTTTAGCACCTTGTTGAATCAAGAGACTCTTGCCAAACATCTTATGCCGATCTCGCCCACGGCCTGGAAGTTTCACCCCCTCCTTCCTTCGAAGGTATGTTGAGGCGGGGATCTCACTGATATTAAAGAAAAAGATAAGCCTCTAAAGGGGGGGGTGAAATGCTATTTCATGCATACTGAGTTTTTTACACTGTTAAAGAGTTGGATTCCCATGCTAAACATGGACAAAGTTTCAAAAATTAAGTTGTACATTTGAAGGAGTATTTTTGTTCCCAAAATACTCCTTCCGGTTTGTCACAAGTTTTGGAAAGTTTTTTTCGAGTATGGCTCTGTGTGACGTTAGATGGAGCGGAATTTCCTTATATGGGTCCTGACGCACTTCTGCCGGAAGAGCGCGCGCTCCCGTATAGCGAGGCTGAGCAGCACAGACATTTCACTGATCAGAGCAATCCACTGATCAGAGCGAGAGCGTTGCGAAAAGTCACAAAAGAAGTCTGTTTTTGGTTGCCAGGGCAAGACAACCCTGCACAGATTACCAAAGAAACAGCATTAAGGGACCAGTGGATGGAGTTTATTTTTACAGAGCATCAACGGAGTTGTGCAAGTGTTTTTGTTTGTTCCCTGCGTTTCGAAGATGCTTGTTCACAAGGCCCAGTTTGACGACGGATTTGCGTATCGTTTATTTCTTAAGGATGATGCAATCCCAAGGAAAAAGGGTCACGATCGTGTGTTGGAACCGCAGGCGGTAAGTAAAACTGCTTCAAATATCTCTGCCTCCTTGTTAGTGCGTCCCCTCCCATGCCAAGACCCGGGTTCGAGCCCCGCTTAGAGCGAGTCGTTGCTGCTGCTGCTTTCGTTCAGTTTCAGCCTCTGGATCTGATTCTGGATCATAAATAAACGGCTGAATCTGACTGTAAGCCATGGTTTGTTTTGGATGATGGTTTTTCCCTCACGGTAATGTCACAGCTTCCACATGCTCTCAACGCAAAAGCCTATTCTTTAGCTCCGGCCACACGTCACGCCTCCAGTCGGTCGTGTTTTTCTGGCATTTCTCTTATGAATATAATAAAACTAAAGACTTTTTGGATTTATGAAGGATGCAGTACTGCTCTATAGGTACTCAAGATTAACAGGATATTGAGTGAAAACGAGCATTTCACCCCCCCTTTATGGATGCCCCGATCTCCAAGAATGGGCTGTTTGGAGAGGTTGGTAACCTTGGTGGTGGAGAAATTTAGGGCAGCGAAGCAGCAATCAGCTGCTTTCTGCCAGCTGATTCCTTGTGGGCCCAGAGAAACGGAGTGACGTCAGCCGTCGGTGGTGCGCTTACATTCAACATCCTCACACCACCAATGAGTCACTTCACAGGAATAGCCATCACCTATGGCACACACTCGTAAGGATTGGCCCACAAAGCTGACACGTTCTTGCTAGCAGCGGGGCCCAATGTTCATTCTGTCTGAATAAATCCTGCCGTGAACACACTTCAGGATTATATACAATGAAACGCAGAACCTTTGACACATGCATTTCCCATGCTTAGGGATGCCGCAAACTTTCCATGCTTGGACATTCTAACGCATGTGGAGACATTACAACTGCAGACGGAGGTCTTGAGACCATTAATGCTATTTCTGGCCGCACAGGAATGCTTGCCTGGCATTCCACAATGGGTGTTACGTACAATTTGTCACGGATATACCATTCGGTTTCTAAAAGGCCTGCCTCCTTTCCACGGGATTCCTCCCACGATTGTGAGTTCAGAAGAAACCACAGTGCTGTGACAAGAGATGTCATCTCTACTGAGAAAATGGGCTATAGAAGAAGTACCCCCATTTCAGGAGTCAGGTTTTAACAGAAACTATTTTTCAGCTAACTGCCCAGTTGGTACAGTTCTGGAGTTTCTACAAGCAAGGCTCTCTGCAGGGTTGTCCTACTCCAAGCTGAAGATTTACATGGCGGCCATTGCGGCCTACCATGTCCCTCTTGATGGTCAGTCTTTGGGAAGACACCCCTTAGTTACACGTTTCGTCCGTGGTGCGCTGAGGCTGACACCTCCAGTTCGGTCCTGTATTCCCCCGTGGGACTTGGTTGTGGTCTTAGAGTTTCTTTGCAAATCTCCATTCGAGCCGATTCGATCTCAGACAGACATCTGACCCTTAAAACCTAATTAAAAGTTAATTACCTCTCTGATGAGAGTAGGAGATTTAAAGGCCCTCTCAGTGGCCCCTACCTATCTTGATTTTGCACCTGGCATGACCAAAGTGTTCATATACCCTCGAGCGGGATATGTTCATAAGGTTCCCTCTATCACACCACAACCTGTAGTGCTGCAGGCCTTCTGTCCTCCTCCCTTTCAGGAACCCGACCAAGAGAAGCTAAATTGTATGTGTCCAGTTCGAGTGCTGGACGAATACGTCCACAGAGCTGCCCTGTGGGGAAAAAAAATTGGACCAATTGCTTGTATGCTACGGTCCCCCAAAGATGGGTTTCCCTGCTTCTAAGCATACTATTAGTCACTGGATAGTAGAGACTCCTTGAGAGTCTTCCCCCGATGTCGGGAGCCAAGGCTCACTCTACACGGGTGTGGGGACCTCCAAGGCCTTTCATGCCTTCCACTTTTGCAAAGTTCTACGGCTTAGATTTGCCAGTCACTCCAGGCGCTACAGTCCTCTCGTCCTAAGCTGTGCTCTTCGGATACACACTAGTCTGGCAGCGAGGGTGCATCGCTCATCGCAGTGCTTTGACGCAGCTCGAGTTACTTAAGAGGAACATCTCTAGGTCACGTATGTAACCCTAGTTCTTCGAGGGCACCCCTGCCGGCGCTTGCTGGTACTCGAAGCTGACGCCAGCTGTGCGGCTCTTGCCTTCATAGCTTCCTGGTCACTTACGTCACCCTGTCCGTGTTGTCACGCTCTTCTATAAGACAGATTAGATATGATATTCAGAGTGGCTCACGCTAAACGAATTCCTCGTAGCGCTTCGACACAGCATCTCGTTCCCTCAAGGAACTAGGGTTAAATACGTAACCTAGAGACGTTTATGCACTGTGAACTAACATTAACTAACAATGAACAACTGTATTTGTATTAACTAATGTAAACAAATATTAATAATACTCAAATAAATGTTCATTATTTGTTCATGTTTCTCATTAAAACATTCGGATCATCATCATAAAAGCTTTATAAAGTGCCAAGGTACACAAAGTTATATTTTTCATTTCATCACGCTGAATGCTCACTAAAAACATGACGCAGTCATCACGTTTTCAGACCATTTCAAGTTTTACTTTGATGTGACACAAAGTAGTGGTATGCTGCCTTCCAGGCATGTTTTTGAGCCCGTAAGTCATGATTTCATCCTTGACTCGAGAGTTTGTAGCATTCCAGGTAAGTCACGCCAAACTTCCTGAGGGCAAGGAATTGTAGCTAGATTATTAATTTTATTGCAACGTTATATTGTCCTAAAATCTATTTTTCAACATGTACCACTTGAAAAAACACTGCATCCGTAGGCAATATTATCTGTAGGTGCTGCCATTGTTGTTTCGCGGGATATGTGACATCAGAGCTCGGAACTGGGAGTACATCGATCTAGTACGAGTTCATGGGTGCGAAGTCATGGGTTTGACTACTGTTCCAGTGCACTTTCACGGGTATAAGGTTGGAAAAACACGGGATGCCTGGAACGTGGCATAAGCTGGAAAGTTTGTTTACTTTATAATAAGTCATTTAGATCGAGAGCTGGTACAAAACACATCTAATCATAACCGATCATATCCAATTTTAGCATGACAGAGGCATTGCCTCCTCTCACGTGACTTTCCCCCATTCTTCACAATGAAAAACACAGCCTCCAAAAGTCACAACATGCTGGTCTCTTTAAAAAGTCTATTGACCAAAGGAAGGCAAGCCTCCACTGTAACTTTACCTGCGGGTGTCGCTGTTGGACAGTGTTACTTTATAAAAACGAGTGACTTTAAGACATTAACCTTTGTAATATCGATTATTTTCTCATCTAGTTTTGAGGAGAGGAGACACTGCTTCCCTTGCCTCCTCAGAAGAAACACCCCTGCTATCTATCTATCTATCTATCTGGGTTCATTACACTTTTCAAAAATGTTTTTGGAAATTTTGTGGAAACTGAAATATTTTACTTAGGAGTCTTTGATTAACATAAAGTTCAAAAGAACAACATTTATTTAAAATATAAATCTATTGTAACATTATAAAATGTCTTTACTGTCCCTTCTGATCCGTGTCATAATTCTCTCTGTCCATCTTTTAATACCTTTTTCAAACTTTCAGATAAGGCTTTAGAGCATTCAAAGCATTCTAAGTTAGTTTTAGTAAAAAAAAAAAAAAAAAAAAAAAAAAAAAAATATATATATATATATATATATATATATATATATATATATATATATATATATATATATATATATATATATTAGAATAGCTCTGAACTTATTTTCCCTTTCCTATCCTAATCCAAATTTGATTTGAATTCATGAACTGAAAAGATTTTAAAAGGCATTCTCAAAACAATTCTGAATGACGCACAACCCTGGCGCACATAGGTGTCAGCGTATATGAATGAATGGAAACCCTGCAGTCAACGTCTGGCGTCCAGGATGACTTGACTTCACCCAAGGACCTGGTCTTGAGGAGCAATGGAAACGAGAGTGAGAGAGTTAAAGAGAGAATGATCAATAAAGAAGAGACAAAACATTTAAACAGAATGGATTGGGTCTTCCTTCACCTAGTCAAGAAAGACCCATACTCCCTGTCACTCCTTGGCACAATCTCCAGGGAACCGCTCACAGAAATACTGCCCGACTGTGCTTCACTTCACTCCTGATAAGCCCCCCCCCCCCCATCCACTCCCCGACCCCCAAACACACATACAGACACGCACATAGAAAACAAGAGCTTTTTATGTAATCTGCCTTGTCTTTTACAGGCCTCCTTGCCCTCGATCTGCAATGTTTTGTAGCCAAAGTTAGTCAGCCTATTATGAAAACAAATCCCCAAAAGCGACGGTACAGCTTAATTTATCATCAGTGAAACACAGTGTTCAACTTGTCCTGTCGCTTTTGTTTAAATACCTTCACACATTTTCCTATTCTTGCTAAAAATCTGCCACCTTATTACAAAAGGCTCTTTGCACCATGTGTTCTGGCCTTGTGCTTTTTGTTACATTCCAGACAGCCTCATATTAAAGACTTCAGTTTTGTTATTGCAACAAAGATATTTGACTTCCTTACTTATAGGTCAAACGTCTTACATCGTGCACAGAACTGTAGTAAACTAGGTTATTCAGACATTGCCTTAAAAGTACTCAGCCAGTCAGTTCCCTTTTCAGAGAATGCAAAGCAGGGTTTTTTTTTCTTTCTTTTTTTTCTTTCTCTCACTGTTCCACTGTCTCTATGGGGAAAGAGGCATGTGAATAACTTCTCATCAGCCTTTTGGTTTTAAGCTGCATGCTGCTATATTTCTTTCTATATTTCGTTTTTTAAGCTACCACAAAACCAAGAACACAGTTGCACTAAATTAAATTTTAACAGTGCAAGAGTGTCTACAGGTCCATAAACAAGAAGTTTATATTGAGTAACTTAAATTTGAGACACATTACTGCCAGTTGCTTTTTGGTCCAATGAAAATAGTTCCAAATTATGTCAAACTTTATTATCTATTTATTTTCTATTTAAACCAATACTTTAGTTTTGTGATATTTGACTGCTGAAATTGTGTGGCTTTCTGTCATTAATAAGTCATTCCTCTGTCACTTAGCAACTAAAATAATACACTACTTGACTAAGGGTGTGTTCACATTAGCAAAATTTCATCCAAATTTGATCCATTGTCAATAGTGTAGAGATGTACAGTATGAAGCCCAGGTCACAGAGAAGTCACTTTCAAACCAAGCAGCTTTCTGATGGTCAACACAACAAATTCATCTGACCAACTGTGAACATGTGCAAAAAATGTTTGGGGAACTTTCCTGCCCTCTCGCAAAACTCCTGATTGCATGGATTCCTACTGGAATGACTAGATTTCACCCGCAAAATTTACAGAGCAATGTTAATTGTGTCTGCACACTAGGGCGTTTGTCTCTGAAGTCCACAAGAAAGGTGACCAGAGTATGGACTTTGAGAAAGATATCAATGATATCAATGGCTTAGATATCAATGGCTTAGCGTGACATCCCGTCACAGAGGTCAGTTAATTCTCAGCACATAGAGACTCTTTCACCTAGATATCACACTATAGAGACTGTGTCTGTTCCACGAACTAGAAAATACAAAAAACGTCCAAACCAAGTTAAGGTTAACAATTTAATTGAGGTTCAACAAATAAAAAACAAATGCAATATGGATAAACAAATGATAAAGATTGGCTTATTGAATATCAGATCCATTTCTACGAAAACACTTTTTGTAAATAATATGATAACTGATCATAATATAGATGTGCTCTGCTTGACAGAAACCTGGCTAAAACCTGATGATTACATTATTTTAAATGAGTCCACCCCCCAAGATTATTGTTATAAACACGAGCCGCGTCTAAAAGGCAAAGGGGGAGGTGTTGCTTCAATTTATAATAACGTTTTCAGGATTTCTCAGAGGGCAGGCTTCAAGTATAACTCGTTTGAAGTAATGGTGCTTCATATAACATTATCCAGAGAAACCAATGTTAATGATAAATCCCCTGTTATGTTTGTACTGGCTACTGTATACAGGCCACCAGGGCACCATACAGACTTTATTAAAGAGTTTGGTGATTTTACATCCGAGTTAGTTCTGGCTGCAGATAAAGTCTTAATAGTTGGTGATCTTAATATCCATGTCGATAATGAAAAAGATGTATTGGGATCAGCATTTATAGACATTCTGAACTCTATTGGTGTTAGACAACACGTTTCAGGACCTACTCATTGTCGAAATCATACTCTAGATTTAATACTGTCACATGGAATTGATGTTGATAGTGTTGAAATTATGCAGCCAAGTGATGATATCTCAGATCATTATTTAGTTCTGTGTAAACTTCATATAGCCAAAATTGTAAATTCTACTTCTTGTTACAAGTATCGAAGAACCATCACTTCTACCACAAAAGACAGCTTTTTAAGTTATCTTCCTGATGTATCCGATTTCCTTAGCATATCCAAAACCTCAGAACAACTTGATGATGTAACAGAAACTATGGACTCTCTCTTTTCTAGCACTTTAAATACAGTTGCTCCTTTACGCTTAAGAAAGGTTAAGGAAAACAGTTTGACACCATGGTATAATGAGCATACTCGCACCCTAAAGAGAGCAGCCCGAAAAATGGAGCGCAGCTGGAGGAAAACAAAACTAGAGGTATTTCGTATTGCTTGGCGGGAAAGTAGCATATCCTACCGAAAAGCATTAAAAACTGCTAGATCTGATTACTTTTCTTCTCTTTTAGAAGAAAACAAACATAACCCCAGGTATTTATTCAATACAGTGGCTAAATTAACGAAAAATAAAGCCTCAACAAGTGTTGACATTTCCCAACACCACAGCAGTAATGACTTTATGAACTACTTTACTTCTAAAATCGATACTATTAGAGATAAAATTGCAACCATTCAGCCGTCAGCTACAGTTTCGCATCAGACAGTGCACTATAGACCCCCTGAGGAACAGTTCCACTCATTCTCTACTATAGGAGAGGAAGAATTGTATAAACTTGTTAAATCATCTAAACTTACAACATGTATGTTAGACCCTATACCATCTAAGCTCTTAAAAGAGGTGCTTCCAGAAGTCATAGGTCCTCTTCTGACTATTATTAATTCCTCATTGTTATTAGGACATGTCCCCAAAACCTTCAAACTGGCTGTTATTAAGCCTCTCATAAAAAAGCCACAACTTGACCCCAGAGAACTAGTTAATTATAGACCAATCTCGAATCTCCCTTTTCTGTCCAAGATACTAGAAAAGGTGGTATCCTCACAATTATATTCCTTCTTAGAGAAAAATGGTATATGTGAGGATTTCCAGTCAGGATTTAGACCGTATCATAGTACTGAAACTGCTCTCCTTAGAGTTACAAATGATCTGCTCTTATCATCTGATCGTGGGTGTATCTCTCTATTAGTTTTATTGGATCTTAGTGCTGCGTTTGACACAATTGACCACAACATTCTTTTGCATAGACTTGAACACTTTGTTGGCATCAGTGGAAGTGCATTAGCATGGTTTAAATCGTACTTATATGACCGCCATCAGTTCGTAGCAGTGAATGAAGATGTATCATATCGATCACAAGTGCAGTATGGAGTACCTCAAGGCTCAGTTCTAGGGCCGCTACTCTTCACGCTTTATATGTTACCCTTGGGAGATATCATCAGGAAACATGGTGTTAGCTTTCACTGTTATGCTGATGATACGCAGCTCTATATTTCCTCGCAGCCCGGTGAAACACACCAATTTGAAAAACTAATGGAATGCATAGTCGATATAAAAAATTGGATGACGAGTAATTTCTTACTGCTAAATTCAGAAAAAACAGAGGTGTTAATCATAGGGCCTAAAAACTCTACTTGTAATAACCTAGAACACTGTCTAAGACTTGATGGTTGCTCTGTCAATTCTTCGTCATCAGTTAGGAACCTAGGTGTGCTACTTGATCGCAATCTTTCCTTAGAAAGCCACGTTTCTAGCATTTGTAAAACTGCATTTTTCCATCTCAAAAATATATCTAAATTACGGCCTATGCTCTCAATGTCAAATGCAGAAATGTTAATCCATGCATTTATGACTTCAAGGTTAGACTACTGTAATGCTTTATTGGGTGGTTGTTCTGCACGCTTGGTAAACAAACTACAGCTAGTCCAAAATGCAGCAGCAAGAGTTCTTACTAGAACCAGGAAGTATGACCATATTAGCCCGGTCCTGTCCACACTGCACTGGCTCCCTATCAAACATCGTATAGATTTTAAAATATTGCTTATTACTTATAAAGCCCTGAATGGTTTAGCACCTCAGTATTTGAATGAGCTCCTTTTACATTATACTCCTCTACGTCCGCTACGTTCTCAAAACTCAGGCAATTTGATAATACCTAGAATATCAAAATCAACTGCGGGCGGCAGATCCTTTTCCTAT
Organism: Carassius gibelio; assembly: GCF_023724105.1. Taxonomy (NCBI): domain Eukaryota; kingdom Metazoa; phylum Chordata; class Actinopteri; order Cypriniformes; family Cyprinidae; genus Carassius; species Carassius gibelio. The sequence goes on from NC_068391.1 coordinate 14,464,620, forward strand.
TTGGCGCCTAAACTCTGGAATAACCTACCTAACATTGTTCGGGAGGCAGACACACTCTTGCAGTTTAAATCTAGATTAAAGACCCATCTCTTTAACCTGGCATACACATAACATACTAATATGCTTTTAATATCCAAATCCTTTAAAGGATTTTTAGGCTGCATTAATTAGGTAAACTGGAACCGGAACACTTCACATAACACCGTACTTTCTACATCATTAGAAGAATGGCATCTACGCTAATATTTGTCTGTTTCTCTCTTGTTCCGAGGTCACCGTGGCCACCAGATCCAGTCTGTGTCCAGATCAGAGGGTCACTGCAGTCACCCGGATCCAGTACGTATCCAGACCAGATGGTGGATCAGCACCTAGAAAGGACCTCTACTGCCCTGAAAGACAGCGGAGACCAGGACAACTAGAGCCCCAGATACAGATCCCCTGTAAAGACCTTGTCTCAGAGGAGCACCAGGACAAGACCACAGGAAACAGATGATTCTTCTGCACAATCTGACTTTGCTGCAGTCTGGAATTGAACTACTGGTTTCGTCTGGTCAGAGGAGAACTGGCCCCCCAACTGAGCCTGGTTTCTCCCAAGGTTTTTTTCTCCATTCTGTCACCGATGGAGTTTCGGTTCCTTGCCGCTGTCGCCTCTGGCTTGCTTAGTTGGGGTCACTTCATCTACAGCGATATCGTTGACTTGATTGCAAATTAAAACAGACACTATTTCAACTGAACAGAGATGACATCAATGAATTCAATGATGAACTGCCTTTAACTATCATTTTGCATTATTGAGACACTGTTTTCCAAATGAATGTTGTTCAGTGCTTTGGCGCAATGTATTTTGTTTAAAGCACTATATAAATAAAGGTGATTGATTGACATTTGGTGTCATTAATGCTTTATAATAATCCACCACAGCTGCAGAATCATTATAAGTTTCATTACCTGTTAAAATCATTAAATCATTACCTGTTTCAGGTCTGATTGTGGATATGAAGCATTCAACGTTTCATAGGTGAAAGCAAAGCAAACAGGAAGTAGGCTTTGATGATTTTCCACCATGACACAAACAAGGTGGAGCCAAAGTTGGACTCATCCATTATTCAGAGGAGAGGCAACGAGGAGTTGTCTGACCCGTTTTGGAATCCATATACACTGTCACTTTCAATCACCACAGTGGCCTGAGCATCCCTGGCACCCAAGGACCACTCCGGCAGCACTCCACAGGCTATGATTCAACACTGTTCCGTGGTTAGAGATGTAGGGTGCATTCATTTTCACGGTGCTCCACAAAGCTGATCCTGGATCAGTCCCACGCCACAAACGTTGTCAGTTCTAGCTACACTCCATCCGACCAGGTCAATCCCAGCTGCACCACTTACCAGTGACAAAAGGCAGTGGTTGTTTAAAGCAAGGGACTGAACAAATGGCAAATCAATATGCAAAAGCAATCAGCAGGCCAAGTGCTGAAAGAAAACACACTGATTGTAATGAATAGGTATTAAACCCTTCTGAATGCCAAGGCATATAATCTCGGGTGACTCATGCACAGGCAAAATAAGCTGAGCCAAATTCACAACACACGACCCCCCGTCCAAGTCAAAGGTCATGCTCTGTACCTTTCCAATTAATTTCCTTACACTGGTTTGGTTAATGAACCTAAAAACATAACATCCAGCTTGGTGGGTGATACCTAAAAAAAATGTGACCAACCTAACCTGTTTTGAAAGTGTTTAGAGCAAATCAGCACAAAGAATGCATGATTGTGCCCACCACCTCTTCTACAATGCAAAGGAAAATCAGCTCAGCCTACATAGAAATTAACTCAAGCAATTAAAAATCAACAGTGGATTTATCAGCCTTTAAATCAAACGCTTCACAACATACACTAATGCCCCAAATGAGAAGATAAATGACGTCTATACTTGATTTTCAAGCAACTTCCCTGCCTTTAATTCAGAAGGTCTACAGCACACACCGATGCCCCAAATTAAAAGATAAATGACGGTCATTTCAAGCTAGTTTCCTGCCTGCTAATATTTTGATGTATGCTCTCAGGCCAGAAATATAGGTAATGCACTGCCAGTGTGAGGTTCAGTTGAAAAGAGGTGTTACCCAGCATGCTTTGTGGCTGGGGTCAGATGAGAGTAAGTCTGATCTGATAACTCGCTAATACTATAGCATAATAGTGTACATTTAGGGGAGCATTCATGATTGAATGGAGGTCTACATTTCACTGTAATATCACATTGGGTATATATGTGTTACCATAATTGAGTTATAAACTGTATTTACAACAGTCAAGGTGTGTAACAGCTTGTATATGTATGTACTATTCTTGTATTATTCTTGCTTGTATATTACTCACTATTAAGCACTGAAAAATGTGTGTGATTTGCTTCAATATTTGTAAAAGGCTATTCATATCCATGTTATTTTTCCTTTTTCCTTTTCAATAAAAAAAAATGTGTTAAAAATAGTATGCTTATGATTAAGATAAAGTAAAGTAATATCCTAACAAATACCAGTTTGCAACAGCAAGCAGCATAATGGACTGTTGAGTGGAAGTTCTTATGTTAAAAATAATGTAAAAATAATATCTTGTGATTTAAAAAGAGAGTCTTCACAGAAAAATAGTCTGTGAAGACTCTGAATTTGTTACTCCTTCTTAAAATTACTAGATGGCCTAGTTTATAGTGTGTAATTTGAGACACAGCTATATTGATGTTAGCTAACTTACTTAGCAAGGTTCTATTCGAACTGTTGCTTTGCCATGACGCTAGTTTTCCTGAAACCTGTGAATTAAGGAAATCAAACATGTACTTGCGTTGCTTTATAAATGAAAACAATGCACGAAACCCAGTATGATCTTGTACTTTCCTATGTTTTTGGCTTTAGGCTTCTGCACATTTGATGTCTGTTGGTGTGGATGATTCATCCTAACCTAGTCTTATTCACATTTAAATGTCTTTATTTAGCAGGCTACATGTGTTTTTGTTCCTCTGTTTTCTCTGCTGTTGTCGTATCACATTTCAGCGGTACCACAAGGTCACTGGTAGCCCTTTGTGTGGCAGCCTGTTGGGTTGAGCACACTCAGACTTTCAGTCAGCCCACATTAACCTTGCTAGGCCGGAACAACAAGAGGAACACCAACACAAACAGGCACATACGCTCATGAGTCTACTAAACGCAAGATTCATCTCAGCTTAAATGGCTGTCTTTTTTCTTCCAGTCAGTCTATTTTCCTTTTCTTTCATCCTCAGACTCACCCAAACACTCATTTAGGATCATAAAAATCTCCATCTCAGCTTCAGTTTTACTGCCTGTCTTTGTCTTCCCAGTCAGTTTATCTATCTGCTTCCTTTGTTTGACACACAAAAACACATGCGATGATCCATATGCGCTCATTCACAGTCTCTTGTGCACACACAAATAGCACAATCTCTTTCTAACCCCCATTACAGTCATACAGTGAAGTGACTGACTTCATTATTCACCTTTTTCAACGCCCCCGCATTGCTGCCTCTCTTTCTTTGTCTTTCTCTCTCTCTCTCTCGGGTATACGGAGTCAAACGTTCTGTCGCCATTCCCTCCAACCTGCCATTTCTCACCTGTTAAAACACCCCCTTAAGACAAGTCTATTAGACCTGTGGCAGGATTCTGCAAATTTTACACACACGAGGATGAGGCCAACAATGACACACTGATTCTTTTTTTCTCACCCTAACACTCTTCTTAAACCACAAAAGCTGTGAAGTTATGCAGAGTTGGTATTGAGAGATGCGACGATAGCTTTGACAACACAAGATATTGTCTTAAAAGATATGTGTCAGCCTTCGTGACAAAAGAAGGCTATGGCGTCCCAAATTCAGACTGGGCTCAGAGAATTCAGTTTATATCATATCACTCATGTACAGTTAGCGAAGTATAACGGGATAGTCAAGGCTGCTTTTGTAAGTCTTATCACACCTCTATAATTACTGCTATTAATTACACTTCCTACAAAGATTATTCCGAAAGCGATCGCTCCATCTTAGACGTCTCATGGAGGCGGAAGCGCTTAGAGGTCAACCGCAAGGTTACTACACCAATGCGCCATCACACACCAGGATAAGTTGTCTTTTTCAAGTCACACCTGTAATGCTGTCTTAACATTCAATCATGCTATTTTGCATGACGATGACACCAATCTGCCATAGAAGACATCTCGGTGCCGATTCTGAAGTGCCCAAAAGAATGATGGTGAATGACAGTAAATACACCTTCAAGCCCCAGTGGAACTTTCTTTCTCACCTCTCATTGCACCCTCGCTCAGCTGTCAATCACAGAGGTCAGCGCCGGGTATGACCGCCGTCATGGCCCGGCGGCTCTTCTCTTATGCTAATTTAGCCTGTTATCTGCCCCATGACATTTAGCTGCTGCGGTTACAGTGTGCTGTTGGCTACCGGGGTGTGCGAGTTGCATGATGTATGGCACACATGCATGCGTGTTCATGTTGGGGTAATGAGATGTCAGAGTGGTGTGTATGTGTAATGGTGTGTGTTGGAATCTCTGTTTACATGTATGCAAATGAGTTTAGTCATAAAATGTTGAGTTTATAGCTTCAAGTGAAAGAAAATGTCCTGGTGCTGCAGGTATTTGGTTATAGAGGGCACAATGGTGGACAAACAACCTGTGAGTCTATTAGTGAGGTTGATTATTTTATCAGTTTGTACTTTTTAAAATATGTTTATTATACATTATATTCATTATTATTTGATTGATTGATTAATTTTTTTGTTTGGTCTTACACTTGATTTGTTTATTTGGCATAATGTCAGGTAGCCGTGCCCTCACTATAATGTCATTGGACTAAAGTAGGCTCTCATTGCATATTAATCATCAAGCATGCATTTGTAGTGACCAATTGTGGAAGATTATAAAATATTATATGACAAATCTCTCAAGGTTGACAAAAAAATCAAAATAAGCATTTCTTAGTTTTTGTGAAAGCAAACAGACCGAAAGAGGAGTTTTGATTGGCATTTGTGATTTCCATTTCCACGTTCTGTGTGGACAGAAAGTGCTGGTTGAATTCTGGAAAGTATACTGGCAAACTACTCTTACTATTTCTTTACATTAATCAGAAATACTAAAAATACTATGGTAGTATGCTATTTTCCAAACTCAGTTCTGATTTTGAGTAAATACAAATGGCAGTCCAGTTTAAATTAGTCCAAAATATGTGTCTCAAGATGACATTTCCAATCAGTTTTCATTCAGTTTTTATGATATGTAAATCATTTACGATCACTTTCAAAGAAAAAACAATAGTGAGATATGTTTTAAATGTTTTCTGATTAAGTCATGTGTTTAATCAGAATGCCTCTGGATAAATGGAATGTCAAACAAATAGCAGGCTATGGCATTTTTATAATAGGCCAACTTTTTTATATTTAAGGTTGATTGATGACATTAATGATGGACTGGAGTCATGTGGATTACTTATGCATTATTGTTTTCAACAGCTGTTTGGACTCTTATTCTGACGGCACCCATTGACTGCAGAGCATCCATTGGAATGAAAATGATGTGATGCTACAAGTCTTTTCAGATGAAGAAACAAACTCATTTAAATCTTAGATGTCATGAGGGTGAGCGGCAGATTTTCCTTTTTGAGTTCAATTTTCCATCAACTTTTTCTTCCATCCTTCTTGTAACTTTTTGATTTAACTGCACAGACTCTATTGGATGAGAACAGAACTGAGCTGAATGATTAAATCACTGACTCAACAATGAACTGACTCTAACTGAAAATTTGACTTTATTATTGTCCTCATTATTGTTTGCATTATTGAAACATATACAGTAATAATGTAAAAAAAAATATTAAATTAATATAAATTAGCTTTAACAAGCTGCTTTCATTCATAAAGCACTTTAAAAATAAAGGCGACTTCATTGTTGATGTTTTTAACAAAAGGAAGGAATCCTGCGTATCTAATGCATTGTACTGAGTTTTCATTATTTTTCTGTATTTTTCGGCAAAACAAAAAGGTTAAGACTACTTGAACATTTTGCATATCCCCATTACAGACTGATTGCACACCTGCACCGACACTGTCATGCATCCTCTGTGCCTGCTGGTGCCAGCAGCACAGCAGTGTGTGTGTGTGTGTGTGTGTGCGTGTAAATTTCCATCTAATGATCATGACTTCTACACATCATTCTTTTCTATCAGCTCACTGCCATTTAGTACAAATTACAGCCATCAGCTCCACCCACGACACATCATAGCCATAGATTCCCGAGGGAGCAATTCTTCAAATCTTCTTCAAATCTTTCTTCCACATGCCCAGGTAAGACGTGTTCACCCACAGGCCAGCATGCATGAATGCCCACACTCGCCGGCCCTGGTTACCCAATATAACCCTTTCAGCTGAACCCTGGCCAGTCATAACTTGATTTAATTACTATCTCATTACTCTCTGCAGCTGCACATACTCCTTCAACTCTCCGTCCTTCTCCTCCAGGCTTGTGAATTCCGCTCAATTGCCCCGGTTAATGGAGAGGACCCTAATAAAGCATTGAGCACTCTTGGACGTAAAGCTCCTTTATACGCCCCGACATTGAGAGGGAAACTTCAGAGCCTGAATCGGCCAAAGCACAGCCTGGTTCTGTTTAGTGACGCTGGGTTTACATGAACACCAGCCACGACTGCCATATTTATAGACCCCTCCACCATGGCACGCTAATGCAGCCGGAATGAGCAGAGAACTAAAATCAGCCATGCACCCTCACGCCCACCGCTGGCGTCCGACTCCACTGTAATAGTTTCTATTTGTGGAAGAGGAAGGATATAAACAAATGCATTAGCTGTGTCTCGCCACAGGAACGACGGGGGAAAACAAGTCATAGTGAACAGCGGGAAAGAGAGGAGGTGAGGCGGTGGGTGCCGAGAGGAGTGGGGGAAGGCAGAAATGAAATGAAAACGTTGAGATTGGGATTTAAAACTGCAAAGTGGCGTGAACAGATAAGGGATGGAGAGAGAGAGAGAGAGTGAGAGGGAAGATGGTGCGAGTACTGTAGATCCAATCTCCAACCCTGTCAATCAGAACCGCAGTGTTTCCTGCCCACACATCCCTGCCCCTCTTACAGGCATTACACATGCAGCGAAGAGTGTCTTGTGTCAGCCGTATTGATCGTGTGCCAGAACGGACGGGCGGCCTCAGCTGATTGAATATATTGGATGGCTTCCATTGTGGAGCTTCGTCTTCAAAGTGGTTCTGAAGCTCTGGATCAAACGCTGAGTGTCGTAAGTGATTACGGACGGTAATGATAATGACTTTGTTCTGTTCTGGATGACTATTTGATGAAGTTTGTTAGGCTTCTTCTGCGGCTCTGAAGTTCAAATAGGCACACCAACCACTTCCTGAAATGAGTGAAATGGTTCCTGTCGTTAAATTGACTGTATAATAAAATCATTTGCTAGCTCATGAGCTCTGCAAATCTGTAATAATTCTTCTGGAATATCAGTACTAGGAATTACTCACCCCTTGCAAAAAAGGTAATACTTTGGCTAGAATCCTATATTACAGGTTTTGTTACTACATTAAAACGTTGACAACTTGGTATTAGCCACCATTGTCATCAAATATAATATAATAAATAAATAAAAGGAAAATGTAATCATCATTTACCTCATGACATTATAAACTGGTTTGACTTTTTCTTCCATTGAACAAAAAGTTATGTGCAACAAAATCACAAACAAACTATAAAACACTATGTTCTAAAGTCTTTTTAAGCCATTCATTAGTACTGTGCTATGCAAAGAATCAGTGTTATCAACTGATCATTTGTGCTTGTGCATATTCAAAATCGGGTGCATCATTATGCCAAACACCAATTATCACTGGTTCATAACCATATCACTTCCAAAGATTTGCAATAAAGTTGTAGGGACTATTTTTATGGTACCATTTTTGTTTTTTGGTCATCTATTGGAGCTTGACAGCCTTTGATCCCTATATTGTTTTGTAGTATAAATGTTATACAACTCATAAAATAATAAATAAATAATATATCCTCACTGTAAATTTTTTTTAAAAATCACTGTTAAATGACAGTAAACTACTGGCAGCTACATTTGCTGACATAAAGCTGTTATTCTACAGTGTACCTACTGTAATCTGCAACAACGATTTATTACTGTAAAAATATTACAGTACCATGCCATAGAAAATATAAGCTTTACAGTATAGTACTGCTATTACAGTTATATTAGAACTCCTACTGTAATTTAATAGGCTCTTTATTACTGTAAAATGTATTAAAGTACTGTAGAATGGCATCTTAACATTGTAACACTGCTAGAAGCTAATGATTTAAAATGTACATTTTAAAATTAAATACAACTTAAAACTATTGCTCGGACAAGAGATGGCTTTAAAGCATTAGGATTTTTATCAAAGCATTATTAATGACACTTCACCAGCGAAACTGGACTGAACAGAACCCAATGCTATGACTCGACATGAACATCTAGTTGCAGAACATGTGACTTCAGCTTACTAAATACTGTACCACTCAAAGTTCATGAGCTTTTTGTAAGACCTTGTCCTGTCTTCTTCGACAGCAACGTCACTCGGCTGGCCTTTGTTTCCCTCTCGTGGTCCACACCAATGAAGTGCCTAAAATGTAATACTAGAGAAATAAGGAATGTTAGGTGTGGCAAGTAAAAATTAATTGGGGTCCTACTGTGTTTGAGAAAAATAAAAAAAGAGAGAGGTGGGGTGGGGGGTAAAGAGAGAGAACAAGAATTTCTGAACAAAGCTGGGCTAAAAAATTTAAAATTCTGACAATTTTTATCTTTGAACAAACTACAATGTCCTTGTAGCTTTGCTTTCTATAGATTTTGTAAGTTGCCTGCCAAAGTCTTTATTATACAGCATTCTGCATACCGTATAGGTCACTAGTGTGAACTTTGACACAATTCGAAGGGGAACCTAATGGTTTCACAATAGTAACTTTATCATTTTAGCATGAGCAGTGTTTTCCTATAAGCATGAGAAAGGTCTGTATACTGAGAGGTTCAGATTAGGATATCACAAATTACAATTGGGCCAGCAATGATGACTTCTTTTCAATGTCAGTGAAGTGACTGGCCCAGAATGGAGCATGACATAAAGCTCCAACTATCTTTTCTGACAGGCTCGTCTTCATCTCAGTGACTCTTTAACTTTTCATTCCCTCCTCTGACCTCAATCAAGGCCTTTCATTTTATCACAGCGCAATTTCCATCGCAGATATAAACTCATTTGCGTTCATGAAGGTCAATGACTGAATGAACACAAACGGAGGGAGTTATCTGGACACGGCCGATCTTACAGCCGAATCTGATGTCATTATGAAGACTTGCTGTGGGACGACGAGTAAATAAGCGGCTCTCAAAGACATCAGATGGCAGACGACTGACACAAAGCAGGACGGAGCCGGTGAAGGACGGAACTGTGCTGGAAAACCTACTGGTGGGGGAACATGTTGTGCAGTGCACACACACACACACACACACATGTAATAATGCACTCCTGTAAATATACTCTTCCCAGAGCAACCACTAATGAATGTTAATTTCAGTCCCATGGTGTTGATCCAGTATGCTGATAAAGAGAG